>NW_022045503.1:0-22817 GCF_003957555.1 Calypte anna | reverse complement strand
TCACCAGCCAAGGCAACCCAAGAGATCTTTCTCCTCTCCATTTTTTTCTTCCTCTTCATTTTTTTCTTCTTGTTTCTCAGCTCCACCACCAGGAACCTGGTGCTGTTCCAGCTTTTTCAACCTCTGCAGCTCACACCACGGGGGACAGGAGCCAACCCCAGGGGCCGACGGGGGGGGCCGTGGGTGGAGGTTGTTACAGCCCAAGCTCTTGGATTGTTTTTCCCTGGGTTTTATTGCCACTTAAATCACACCCCGTGTCTCTCCCCTGGCACAAGCTGTTCTCCTCCATCACTTCTGCCTTCTTCTGCTCCACTGCTCCTGCTCCACCTCACCCCTTCCCTGCCAGCACCCACCGGGCGGGCAACGGTGGAGGGAAAAAAATGTAAAACCAGAAAAACCCTACTGGTATCTTTTTTTTTTTCCTTTGGAAGGGATTGAACAGGATTATACAGGAGTTGGATCAACGTCCTCTCAGATCCACAGTGCTGGGTTCATGTTCTGAAGCCCAGAACCCCCCCAGGTCCTGGGGGCATCAGCAGAAGCCCAGAGAGCATTGAGGGAGGGGATTCTCCCCCTCTGCTCTGCTCTGCTGAGACCCCCCCTGGAGTCCTGTGTCCAGTTCTGGAGTCCCCAGCACCAGAAGGACACAGAGCTCCTGGAAGGTGTCCAGAGGAGGCACTGAAATGCTCAGAGGGCTGAGCAGCTCCCTGGGAAGCCAGGCTGAGGGATTGGGGTTGTTCAGCCTGGAGAAGAGGAGGCTCCCAGGGGAGCTCAGAGCAACCTTCCAATATCTGAAGGGGCTCCAAGAAAGCTGGGGGAGGGCTTTGGACACGGGGGGGTAGGGAGAGGAGAAGGGAAATGGGTTAAAAGTTGGAGAGAAAGGGGAGATTGAGGTTGGAGATGGGGAAGGAATTCTGGAATTGGAGGGTGGGGAGAGCCTGGAACAGGTTGAGAGAGTTGGGGGTGTTCAGTCTGGAGAAGAGAAGGTTCTGGGGAGCCCTTGGAGCATCTTCCAGTGCCTGAAGGGGCTCCAGAAAAGCTGGGGAGGGACTTGGGACAAGGGCCTGGAGGGATGGGATGAGGGGGAAGGTCTTTAAACTGGAAGAGGAGAGATTTAGGGGGTGCTGAGCCCCTGTGCCAGGCTGCCCAAGGAAGCTGTGGCTGCCCCATCCCTGGCAGTGTCTCAGCCCAGGTTGGATGGGGCTTGGAGCACCCTGGGCTGTGGGAGGGGTCCCTGCACATCCAGGGGTTGGAACTGGAGGAGCTGGAAGGTCCCTTCTCACCCAAACCAGTCTGGGATTTGATGATCCTCTGACCAGAGACCCCAAACCACCCCAAGAGGAATTCTCTGAGCTGCTGAATCCACCACTGCTTCTCCAGCAGAAAAGGTCACCAAGAACTTCCCAAACCTGCTGACTGCCATTGCCTGCTGCAATCCACCCTGTCACAATCCCTTCCTTAAGGAACCAGCCCTGGATCAACATCTTCTCAGCAGGCACTCCCCATGGAGGGGACACAACCCAGGCAGTTACCCTGAAGCCACCAACGTCACCTTCTCAGCAGCGTCACCTCTCTGCTCCAGTGGAAACTTTAATGGGGTTTTTCCTCCCCTCACCCACCTCATGTGTGGGCAGATGGCAAAAATCTCTTCACCAACCCTTCCTGACGTGGAATGACCCAGTGGGGACAGCTGACTGCTCCCTTTCATCTCCTTGGGTCATGTCCCAGTTGCCACCAGAGCCGCGTGGTGACACGGAACCAACCACATGGAACAGTTGTGAATCCACACCCCTGACCAGTCCTTTCCTTTGTCACTTTACAGTGTCCCAGAACTGCCTGAAAAGTTCCCCCTCTGGGCATGGGAGCCTCCAGCCCTTGGTGGATGAGCAGTGACCACAGCACTCACCTCCTGTGACCACCAACAAGCTTGGGGCACAGGCTCCAAAAAGCAAACTGTGCCCTAAAGGGAGGAAAAACATCTCATGGATGAACCCAGGCTTCTAATTGTCTCAGCTGACATCCCATCCAACCTTCATAATCCCAGGATCCCGGGAGGTGAGGTGGGAAGGGACCTGCAGGATCCCCTGCTCCAACCCTCCTCCCATCACTGTTGCTCTCAGCTGTCCCAGCACCCCCTCCAGCTGAGACTTCAAACCTCCCAGAGTGGGGGAATCCCCCCCTTCCCCTGGGAGACCATTCCAGGCTCTGACTGTCCTCAGGGGAACAAGTTTCCTCCTGTGTCCAGTGGGAATCTCCCCAGGAGCACCTTGTGCCCATTGCCCCTTGTCCATGGGGTCCTTGGGAACAGGGACTCTGCAGCTGCTTTGGAGCCCCATCCAAGCTCTGTTCTTGGGGACAAGGTCTCCCCTCAGCCTCCTCTGCTCCAGGATCGACAACCCCAGAGCCCTCAGCTGCTCCTTATAACTTCTCCAGCCCCTTCCCCAGCTCCATTCCCTTCTCTGGACACTCTCCCACCTCTCAATGTCCTCCTTGTCCCTGAGCACCCCAGAACTGACCCCAGGACTCGAGGTGCCTCCTCAGCAGTTCCCAGCCCAGGGGACAATCCCTGCCCTGCTCCTGCTGCCCCCCCCAGTGCTGGTCCCAGCCAGGATCTTGGTGGCCACCTTGGCCACCTGGGCACCTTCTGGCTCCTATTCAGTGCTGTCGGCAGCTCCCCAGAAGGTGAAGGTCCGTCCCATCCATGGTTCCAGCAGTGGACAGGAGCAGACACTTAATAAACCACGTAAAGAACAGAGGGAGCAGGAAGAGGACTTGGGTGGTGAACACCTCCAGCCCTCAGCAAGTGAAGTGCTGGGAGCTCCTGAGCCAGAGCTTCCACCCTGAGAGTTTTCATAAGCACCAGGCTAAGAAAAAAACCCTTCAGCTTCCTTTGAAACCTCCCTGAAAAGGGACATGAGACATCTGTGATGATCTTGAAGGTCCTTTCCAACCATGATGAAGATTCTGTGATTCCAACAAAAAGGGCAGGAGGAGCACAGCCCCTGAGGAGTCACTTCATGCAGAGCCTGCCCTGAACATCCACCTCACCTCCATGGTGCCCAGCAGGAAGGGACCCTGACCAAGGAAAGCTCCCATTCACCTCTCAGAAGCTTCTAAAGCTCTTGAGAAAGAGGTGAGTAAGAGGAAGGGAGACAGAAGTCCCTTTAATCAAGAGAAGAGCAGACATGAGCCAGAGGGGAGGGAAGGGATGCTGAAGGAGCACCTGGAGCAGCACTGAGATAAACATCAGAAGCCCTGGAGATCCTGCCAGGACACAGTCATCAGCATCAAAGGAAAGCAGTCCCTGCATCTCCTCCATCCCAAGGGCCTTCCTGTCCAGCTCTGCTGTGATCTCCCTCATCCTGGGGTGGACAATCTGCAGCCCCAGGCCCTCAGAAGCAGCTTCCTTCTGGGTGGGCAGGGAGGGTCCTCCCAGGGCTCAAACCTCCAGAAAGGAGAAGGATGAAAAGGATGGAAACCAGGTGAAGAGAGTTGGGGTTGTGATGAGAAAAGAGAAGAGAAGAGAAGAGAAGAGAAGAGAAGAGAAGAGAAGAGAAGAGAAGAGAAGAGAAGAGAAGAGAAGAGAAGAGAAGAGAAGAGAAGAGAAGAGAAGAGAAGAGAAGAGAAGAGAAGAGAAGAGAAGAGGAGAAGGACAAGAAGGAGAAGGGGAAGAGAAGAGAAGAAGGAGAAGGAGAAGGAGAAGGAGAAGGAGAAGGAGAAGGAGAAGGAGAAGGAGAAGGAGAAGGAGAAGGTTGTGGGGAGCCCTTGGAGCAGCTCCCAGTGCCTGAAGGGGCTCCAGGAAAGCTGGGGAGGGACTTTGGGCAAGGGCCTGGAGGGAGGTGACAAGGAGAGATGGTTTCAAAGTGGAAGAGGGGAGCTGGAGAGGAGCTGGGAGGGAGAAGTGAGGGTGGGGAGAGCCTGGGAGAGGTTTCCTGGAGAAGCTGTGGGTGGTGGGAATGTTGGAGTTGAGGTTGGATGGGGTTGGAGCCCCCTGGGCTGGGGAGGGGTCCCTGCCCATGGCAGGGGGGGCACTGGGGGCACTGGGTGGGCTTTAATTCCATGACTCTCTTGATTCTATGGTTTTACCCCATGGACAGAGAAGATCCCAGCTGGACTCTGGGTCCCATTAAGCCCATCAGAGGCAGGAGGCCTCTGGGCTCCAACAAATCCAGAGCCAACCTGCTCCTGGGTCAGGGACCTTCTCCCAGGGATGATTTTCCTGGCTGAGGTGGCACAGGGCAGAGTTCCCTTCTCCCAGATGACTCTGATGTCTGAGCAGACACAGACCTCTTGATGGATGGTCAGACAGTTCTGGTACTTACAGAGGGGAGGCCCAAAGAGCACGGTGTCCAAGGCCTTCAGCTGCAGCTTCTGCCTGTGGCTGCGGTCGGTCATTTTCAGGACACTTCCCATCATGGTGACATTGTTCACTGCCAGCCTGCAACCAAAACCAGAAATAGGTGTGAGCAGATCCACCTGGATCCATGGCCAACACAACAGGAGTCATGGGGAGCCTACAGGAGGAGAAATCATGAAGGTTGGGGAAGACTTGGACAAGATCTCAAAGATCAAGTCCAACCACCAACCCAACCCAACCCAACCGTGTCCTCAAGGGCCCCCTCCACACATTCTCTGAATCCCTCCAGGGATGGGGACTCCACCACAGCCCTGGGCAGCCTGGGGCAGGGCCTGACCACTCTTTCAGTGGAGAAATTGTCCCAAATATCCAACCTAAAATGAAACTGAAAATTAAATTCCATTGATCCTGCCAACCTCTTACTGGGTTTCCACCAAAAATTATTTTCTGGTATCCTGCCCACCACTAATTAATTTGTTTTTAAACCAGAGCTCCAACTGCCTTTGACACCTCACTTCACACCCCTGGGACCACACTTCACTTCTTCAAGCTTCGAACTTGAAGAGGGGAGACTGAGGTTGGAGATGGGGAAGAAAACCTTGAATTTGAGGGTGCTGAGCCCCTGTCCCAGGTTGCCCAAGGAAGCTGTGGCTGCCCCATCCCTGGCAGTGTCTCAGCCCAGGTTGGATGGGGCTTGGAGCACCCTGGGCTGTGGGAGGGGTCCCTGCACATCCAGGGGTTGGGACTGGAGGAGCTTTTGGGTCCCTTCCAACCCAAACCAGTCTGGGAAACAGCCACACAGCACCCACTGCCTCAAAAACCTCATTTTGCTCCTAATTTACTCCCCCTTCCCAACCTGGTGACATCTCTGTGTCTGTGACAAGAATCTTGACCCAAAAAGCTGCACTGAGGTCTTTCCAAACCCATCACAAGTTGAGAGCAGTGTTTGTGCTGAGGAACTGCTCTGGTGAAACACCACAGGGTGTGGACTCACACCAGTGCAGGGACACACAACCAGTAACACCTGAACTGGGAGTGTCAATGGCACCTGGGCAGTGGAGATGCTGCTGTGATGCTGAGGGGGGAGGACAATGGTGGGGAAGCTCCAGGCCTGATGAGGGCATTAGGGACATTTCCCCTGTGAGGAGAGCCTGAGGGACTTGGAGTCTTTTCAGTCTGGAGAAGACTGAGGGGGGATCCTCACAAACACTTCCAGGGGTGGGTGTCAGGAGGGGGGGACAAATCCTTCTTCTGTGACAGGACGAGAGGTGAAGGGCACAAAGCTGACCATGGGAAGGAAGTTCCAGCTCCAGATGAGGAGGAACCTCTGAACTCTGGGATCTCTCAGTGCTGACCAAGATCTCCAGGCTGGGGGTCAGCAGGATGGGGCCAGACTCTCCTCAGGGCTGCCAGGGACAGGACCAGGGCCAAGGGGCACAAACCTGACCATGGGAAGGAACTTCCAGCTCCAGATGAGGAGGAACCTCTGGACTTGGAGGCTGGCAGAGCCCTGGCACAGCCTGCCCAGAGAGGGGCTGGAGTCTCCTTCTCTGGAGACATTCCCAACCCCCCTGGACACCATCCTGTGCCCCCTGCTCTGGAATCAGCAGCTCCACAGCTCCCTTCCCAACCATGCTGTGGTTCTGTGAGAGAAACCATCACAGAGAGCACTCGAGGCCA
Organism: Calypte anna; assembly: GCF_003957555.1. Lineage (NCBI taxonomy): Eukaryota > Metazoa > Chordata > Aves > Apodiformes > Trochilidae > Calypte > Calypte anna. Next base: position 16,780 of record NW_022045503.1, on the reverse strand, counting down.
CCTCATTTCATAGGATCATAGAATGTTCAGGTTGGAAGGGAGCTCTGGGGATCCCCCAGCCCAACCCCCCTGTCCCAGCAGGATCCCCCAGGGCAGGACACACAGAACACATCCAGGGGGGTTGGAAAGGCTCCAGAGAAGGAGACTCCAGAACCTCTCTGGGCAGCCTGGGCCAGGGCTCCCTCAGCCTCACAGCCAAGAGGTTTCTCCTCCTCTGGAGCTGGAATTCCCATCTTCCAGTTTGGATTTGGACAGCAGCTCCTCCTCTCACCCACACAAACCTCACACTCACTGAAGCTCTCCCTGAAGGTGATGGCAAAGCCAACACAAGCCCAGAGGAGGAGGAGGAGGTGGCTCTGTGGACTCCGAGGATGTCAGGAGCCCCCTGGGATCTGTTTGGCTCCCTGGACCCATCCCAAGCAGGGATTGCACTGACCTGGGCATGGCGTGTCCACTCAGCTGCAGCTTGCGGAAGGTCTCCTCGTACTGGGGCAGCTCCACGTAGGTGATGAGCCACTGAACCACCTCATCCACTGTCCAGTTATAGACTGCAGGAGAGGCAGAAAGCAAGGAGAGCACCTGAGAACCTGGGGACACCAAAACCATCCCACCAGCAAAGGCAGCAGAACTTCACAGTGGAAGCAACACAAGGACACGGAGCTGCTGGAGCCAGTGCAGAGGAGGTGATGGAGGTGCTGGGAGGGCTGGAGCAGCTCTGGAGCCAGGGGGAGAGAGTTGGGGGTGTTGAGGCTGGAGAAGAGAAGGAGAAGGAGAAGAAGGAGGAGGAGGAGGAGAAGAAGGAGAAGGAGAAGGAGCAGGAGAAGGAGAAGGAGGAGGAGGAGGAGAAGGAGGAGGAGGAGGAGAAGGAGGAGGAGAAGGAGAAGGAGGAGGAGAAGGAGAAGGAGAAGGAGAAGGAGAAGGAGAAGGAGAAGGAGAAGGAGAAGGAGAAGGAGAAGGAGAAGGAGAAGGAGAAGGAGAAGGAGAAGGAGAAGGAGAAGGAGAAGGAGAAGGAGAAGGAGAAGGAGAAGGAGGAGGAGGAGGAGAAGGAGGAGGAGGAGGAGAAGGAGAAGGTTGTGGGGAGCCCGTGGAGCAGCTCCCAGTGTCTGAAGGGGCTCCAGGAAAGCTGGGGAGGGACTTTGGGCAAGGGCCTGGAGGGAGGTGACAAGGAGAGATGGTTTCAAAGTGGAAGAGGGGAGCTGGAGAGGAGCTGGGAGGGAGAAGTGAGGGTGGGGAGAGCCTGGGAGAGGTTTCCTGGAGAAGCTGTGGGTGGTGGGGATGTTGGAGTTGAGGTTGGATGGGGTTGGAGCCCCCAGGGCTGGGGAGGGGTCCCTGCCCATGGCAAGAGGTGGCACTGGATGTTCTTTAAGGTTTCTCCCAACCCAACCCAGTCTGGGGTTCTGTGATTAAAGAAGAAGGAATCCCCCTGGGCTACTCCAGACAACCCCACAGCTCCTCTTTGCTTTGGTTAATCTTTTTTTCTGAGGTTTGTTCTACACCTGAGGGGCTGCTCCAGATTTCCCTTCACCAGACCCCACCACAGCAAACACAACCCAGGGGCAGCCTCATGACCACAAGGCTGGGATCCACTCTGCTTCCAGCTCATGAGAAGAAGAAGAAGAACAAAAAACCCCACGTAATGAGGCCATCAGATGAAGGAGCTGCCTGAGGAGCAGGCCCAGGTGAGGCTTCTCCTGCACATTTCTCACAATGTCACCAGAGGAGCCCCAGAGAGGCAACACCCAAAGTGCTGGCAGTAGGGAAGTGATATTGTTGAGGTCTCCATCACCCAAAGACTTTTCCTCCTCACCACCTCCCCAAACCTGAACCATGGAACTCCAGTAAATATTCCTGCTGGCTCTGAGGACCTCACCCCCTCCTCCAGACCCATCCACCCCCAAACCAGCACAGGTGGTGGAAAGAAGAAAACCACTGTCAGCTCGTTGAGTAAGAGATCTCTGGGAACAGGAGGAGGAGGTGACACAGCCCAAGTCACCCAGGGTGAACATTTCTCCCCAGCTCCCTCACTGCTGGGTTTGGGGATGAGTTTTTGGGAGCTCCAGAGTCCTCTGCTGATGGCACAAAGCAGGAGAGGAGTCTGAGACAGCAGAAATCTGGGATGCTCCCAACCAGATCTGGGGAGGCTGCAGAGCTGGGCAAAGGGGAACCTCATGAAGTTCAATAAGTGTAGGATCAAAATCATGGAATGTCTGGGAGTGGCTCAGCTGTAGAGTCCTGCACCTGGGGAGGAATAACCCCAAGCAGCAGGACAGGTGAGGGACATCCTGCTGGAGAGCAGCTCCATGGAGAAAGCCCTTGGAGTCCCAGTGGAGAGGAACTTCCCCAGGGCTCAGCAATGTGTCCTGGTGGCCAAGAGGCCAATGGGGTCCTGGGGGCATCAGGAAAAGTGTGTCCAGCAGCTCCAGGGAGGTTCTGCTCCCCCTCTGCTCTGCTCTGCTCTGCTGTGCCCTGGGGAGAGCACCCCTGGAATCCTGGCTCCAGTTTGGGGCTCCCCAGTTGAGGAGAGACTGGGATCTACTGGAGAGAGGCCAAGGGAGAGCTGGGAGGTGCTGAAGGGACTTGAGCATCTCTGCTGGGAAGAAAGAGTGAGAGCCCTGGGGCTGTTGAGGCTGGAGAAGAGAAGGCTGAGAGGGGATGTGCTGAATGTCCATCAATAGCTGAGGGCTGGGGGGCAAGAGGAAGGGGACAATCTCTGTTCAGGGGTGCCCAGGAACAGGACAAGGAAGAATGGGGTGGAGCTGGAAGATGGGAAGTTCCAGCTCCAGAGGAGGAGAAACTTCTTGGCTGTGAGGCTGAGGGAGCCCTGGCCCAGGCTGCCCAGAGAGGTTCTGGAGTCTCCTTCTCTGGAGCCTTTCCAACCCCCCTGGATGTGTTCTGTGTGTCCTGCCCTGGGGGATCCTGCTGGGGCAGGGGGGTTGGGCTGGGGGATCTCCAGAGCTCCCTTCCAACCCCTAACATTTAATGATTCTATGATACCAACCATCAGGTTGCCCAGAGAGGTGGGAGATGCCCCGTCCCTGGAACCATTCCAGGCCAGGCTGGACAGGGATCTGAGCAATCTCATCTAGTTGAAAATGTCCCTGCTCACAGCAGGGAGGTTGGAGGAGATGATCTTTAAAGGTCTTTTCCCACCCAAAGCATCCTGTGATGAGCCCAGGGTGTTGTGCTGGAAATCAGACACTGCTGATGGTCACCACCTCTCATGCTTCCAGCCCAGCATCCTTTGGTCCCTCTCCTACATGTCCTTCCCAACAGCTAAATGGAGAAAAAAAAGCCCATTTAGTGCTGTCCCAGGGGCTGCTGAGTTCAGAGCCACGCAGCCAACTTCTTAAAGGTCAACCATGAGTTGTCCAGCAAGTATGAGAAACATCTTCCAGCTTTAAACACTGGGAAGATGACAGAGAGGACAGAGTGAGGGCCAAGCACCAAGCAGAGGAGAGCAAGGCTGGAAAGGAAGGGAAGTCTCATCTCCACATCAGCTTCAACTGGTGCTGAGCCCCTGTCCCAGGCTGCCCAGGGAAGCTGTGGCTGCCCCATCCCTGGCAGTGTCTCAGCCCAGGTTGGATGGGGCTTGGAGCACCCTGGGCTGTGGGAGGGGTCCCTGCACATCCAGGGGTTGGAACTGGAGGAGCTTTGAGGTCCCTTCCCACCCAAACCAGTCTGGGATTCCATGATCTGCCACTTGGGTGGTGTTGGCAGAGCCATTGCTTCATGAGGGCTTCACCTCCCAAACCCAGCACCTCAGAACATCTCAGCCTTGATGTTTGGAGTAATTAAGGTCCAGAAGGAGCTTTGTAGCTTACCACAGAATCATGGACTGCTTTGGTTTGAAAAAGAGCTTAAAAATGATCCCAGTTCCACCCACTTCCACGAGCAGGGACACCTCCCAGGTTGCTGGAAGCCCAGGAGGAACAGAGAGAGGGTGGGAAAAGGACTGGGCTGGGAAGTGGAGGTTCTGCCACAGGAGCTGAAGCTGAGAGGTGTCAGATCCCAGCAGGGAGAGAGCAAAAGCAGAGCAAGCAAGGAAGGGACCTGGGGAGTATCATGAGATGTTCTCCTCCACCCCTTAATGATTTTTCTCCTCTTTCCCATCTGACATGAAAATAAACTTGAGGCAAAGCCATCTGCAAACAGCCAACCAGGAGAAGAAACACTTCCTGCAGGAGGGACACGGGAGACAAAGCAGCTCCTTGGCACCAGCTCAAGTGGTTTGGTTGAGAACTTCCAGCACGTGGCTGCCCAACTGAGAAGTCTGAGCCTGGAACACAGCTCCAGGATGACACAGAGAAGCTCTGTGTTTCCAAACACCATCCCTCAGTGGGACATCCCTGATCCTGGAGGGATGGCAGGAGGGGGGAAGGGTTTCCAGCTGCAAGAGGGGAGATGGAGAGGAGCTGGGAGGGAGAAGTGAGGGTTGGGAGAGCCTGGGAGAGGTTTCCTGGAGAAGCTGTGGCTGCTATCCCATCCTAAGGGGGACATTCCTAATCCTCCTGGGATGGTGAGGGATGAACTAGGAAAAAATTCTTTATTGAAAGAGTGGTTGAGCATTGGAAGAGGATGCCCAGGGAGGTGGTGGAGTCCCCATCCCTAGAAGGGCTCAAAAATGTGCAGCTGTGGCACTTGGGGACATGGTTGTGATGTCAGTGTGGTGGGGTTGGGTGGAGGGTTGGACTGGGTGATGTTACAGCTCTTCTCCAACCTTCATGATTCCATGGAACATTTCTTACAGCTCTGTCACAGAATCATCGTGGTTGGAAAGGGCCCTCAGGATCATGGAGTCCAACCATGATTTAGTAATCATCTCCTGGGGCTGAGCCCACTCTACCCATTCTTTTACCACCTCCAGGGATGGTGACTCCAGCACCTCCCTGGGAAGCATGGGAGGAGCAACCCCAAATGCCTCAGACACCCAAATCTACATCTGGAGGCACCAATGTCCATCTCTACACCCCCCTCGTGTTCATGGCACTGATGTTTTTTCTGACTGGGGCTACTGGTCTGAAGTCAAAACTCCATCCTGGCACGAAGCTCCAGATTTGAAAATAAAAACTTTAACTAGAAAGATTCCACAAATTCCAGACTGCTTTGGCTGGGAAGGGACCCTCAAGATCACCCAGTGCCACCCCTGCCATGGGCAGGGACCCCTCCCCAGCCCAGGGGGCTCCAACCCCATCCAACCTCAACTCCAACATCCCCACCACCCACAGCTTCTCCAGGAAACCTCTCCCAGGCTCTCCCCACCCTCACTTCTCCCTCCCAGCTCCTCTCCAGCTCCCCTCTTCCACTTGGAAACCATCTCTCCTTGTCACCTCCCTCCAGGCCCTTGCCCAAAGTCCCTCCCCAGCTTTCCTGGAGCCCCTTCAGACACTGGGAGCTGCTCCAAGGGCTCCCCACAACCTTCTCCTTCTCTTCTCCAGCCTCAACACCCCCAACTCTCTCCCCCTGGCTCCAGAGCTGCTCCAGCCCTCCCAGCACCTCCATCACCTCCTCTGCACTGGCTCCAACAGCTCCGTGTCCTCCTGCTGCTGGGGACCCCAGACCTGGACACAGCTTTACCCCAGGGGGGGACAATCCCCTCCCTGGCCCTGATGGGGACACAGCCCAGGACAGGGGTGGTTTTGATGGCTCATGCTGAGCTTCTCCTCAGCCAACACCCCCAAGTCCTTGGCTGAAGATTGGGAAGAAGGAGAACTCAGTTTTTGTGATCTCTCAGAAAAGGAATTCCCAAGTTCTGAGCAGGGGAAGAGCAGGAGTGACACTGAGCTGACCCAGGCAGAACCCACACGTTCCTCCTGGGAGGTACAGATGCTCCTGCCAGGGTCAGATGAAACTCAAAGTGTTCCTCACTTTTATAGCACAGGGGAAAGGAGCCCAGCAGGTGCTTTCATTTTCCACTTTTGTCTTTTTTTCTTTTACCTTCAGATGTCTTCCAGGCCTTCCAGAGATCCTCCACACTGATGAGCTTGTCTTCTCCATGGAAGGTGCTGTGCTTGACTGTTGGGTCATGATAATTCAAGTCCTCCCTCAAGAACTAGGAGAAGAATAAACAAGAGGATTATTCTCTGAGTCATCTCTTGGGGAGAAAAGAACCTTTTCCAAAAAATAAGACATCTTTCACCTTTCCTCCTTGCCATCACACCCCCAGGTTGTCACAGAGCATCAGCCTGAGATGGAGCAGCTCAGGGTTTTGATTTAAATGGCATCAACTCCCTCCTTCAGAGCACCCAGACTGGTTTGGGTGGGAAGGGACCCAAAAGCTCCTCCAGTCCCAACCCCTGGATGTGCAGGGACCCCTCCCACAGCCCAGGGTGCTCCAAGCCCCATCCAACCTGGGCTGAGACACTGCCAGGGATGGGGCAGTTGCAGAATCATGGAATGGGTTGGGTGGGAAGGGACCTTCAGGATCATTGAATTCAGGGACCTTCAGGATCATAATTAATTGCTTCCTTGGGCACCCTGGGACAGGGTCTACAGCAGATGGTGTTGTCCCCAAGAGGGGCTCTGTCTGTCCCCTGGTGTGCCAGGAGCTGTGCCACACACAGCACTGGGATATTTGCCCATGCAGGGCCTTGGAAATGGGAGATCTTGGAGGTCCCTTCCAACCCAACCCATTCCATGATTCCATGACTATCCAGTTCTGCTCAGAAAACAACAGTGTGCTATTCCCCAGTGCAAACTCATCTTCCTGAAGCACAACTGCTGCTTTTGTACCCCAAAATGTCAAAAATAACTTTGTAGAAGAGAATCCCAGACTGGTTTGGGTTGGAAGGGACCCAAAAGCTCCTCCAGTTCCACCCCCTGGATGTGCAGGGACCCCTCCCACAGCCCAGGTTGCTCCAAGCCCCATCCAGCCTGGGCTGAGACACTGCCAGGGATGGGGCAGCCACAGCTTCCTTGGGCAGCCTGGAACCAAACAATTTCTCCCTCCCATCTCCTCTCCATCTCCCCTCTTGCAGCTGGAAACCATTTCTGTGCCAGGAGAGCAGGAGGAGCAGAAGGATTTTTGGTGGAAGTAGTGGGCAGGGGCTGGGGAAGCCCAAGGGAATGGTTTCATGTCTGGAGAGATGATTCTGCCTGAGGAGAAGCTGTGGCTCCAAAGCTCAGAGCCAGAAATGAGCTGGAAAAAAAGGGGAATCCAGGGAAAAGGCAGCAAAACCTTGAAACTGGGAGTAGAGAGAAAGGAATCACCTAGAGGTAAGGTCAGGTTTGGAGGAGATGCTGAAATGGATGAGAGCAACTGAGCTGCTCTCCTGAGAACCCTCTGGAGAACCAGGTCCAGGTCTGGGGTCCCCAGCAGCAGCAGGACACAGAGCTGAGGGACCACATCCAGAGGAGGTGATGGAGGTGCTGGGAGGGCTGGAGCAGCTCTGGAGCCAGGGGGAGAGAGTTGGGGGTGTTGAGGCTGGAGAAGAGAAGGAGAAGGTTGTGGGGAGCCCTTGGAGCAGCTCCCAGTGTCTGAAGGGGCTCCAGGAAAGCTGGGGAGGGACTTTGGGCAAGGGCCTGGAGGGAGGTGACAAGGAGAGATGGTTTCAAAGTGGAAGAGGGGAGCTGGAGAGGAGCTGGGAGGGAGAAGTGAGGGTGGGGAGAGCCTGGGAGAGGTTTCCTGGAGAAGCTGTGGGTGGTGGGGATGTTGGAGTTGAGGTTGGATGGGGTTGGAGCCCCCTGGGCTGGGGGAGGGGTCCCTGGGGGCACTGGGTGAGCTTTAAGGTCCTTTCCCAGCCAAACCAGTCTGGGATGTGCTGGTTCCATGAAGATATTTCAGTTTGCAGCCTAGGTCCATGACACAAACCCCAGGTGACGTGGTTGTTGTCCCCCCAGCTCATTAACTCGTGACCCAGTGGGAAGGTGGCAATGTCACCCAGCCCTGAGCCCCAGGGGTGGCTGCCAGGTCCCACGGGCCCCGAGCCATCAGCTGCTCCTGGGTATATTTAGCTCAGGGGAAGCAGAGAAAGGAAAAGTGATCTCCTGCAGCTTGCCCTGCACCATCACCACAACAAAACCCCCCCAAGGACTCTGGGGTGGGGAGGATGTGGCCACCAAGGAGCCAGGATGGGGCCAGGGACCTCCTCCAACAAGTTGGTCCTGCATGGGGAAGCCTGGGCAGCTCAGGGAAAGCTCCAGAACAGCTTTGTCCTCAAGGGAAGAGACCAAAAAAGAGAAGAATGAAACTAAAATGAGTTGGTGAAACCCTGCCCAGCACCCCCTGCTTCTGCTGGGGCCATCAGGCACCTCCTGCTTCTGACCAGAGCTGGGAACCAAGAGATGATTGCAGGTGGCTGCTGCCCTGCCAGCTCCACGGGTGGGAGTGTGGATCTGCTGGAGGGTGGGAAGGCTCTGCAGAGGGTTCTGGAGAGGATGGACCCATGGATGGGGGGTCTGCAGAGGGTTCTGGACAGGATGGACCCATGGATGGGGGGGTCTGCAGAGGGTTCTGGACAGGATGGACCCATGGATGGGGGGTCTGCACAGGGTTCTGGAGAGGATGGACCCATGGGGTAAGGTTCTGCAGAGGGTTCTGGACAGATTGGATCCATGGGGTGAGGGTCTGGAGAAGGCTGGAAGGGCTGAAGATGGAGAAGGAGCTGGAGAGGAAGGAGGAGGTTGTGGAGAACAGGAATAAAGGTCTGGAGAAGATGGAGAAGGTTGTGGAGAAGTTGTGAGGAGCATCTGAGGGCCCTGTGGGTGCTGATCCTGGAGCAGAGGAGGCTGAGGGGAGACCTTGTGGCTCTCTGCAACCCCCTGAGAGGAGGTTGGAGCCAGGGGGGGTCGGGCTCTGCTCCCAAGGAACAAGGGATGGGACAAGAGGAACTTTGGGCACAACTCAAGTTGTGCCAGGGGAGGTTTAGGTTGGAGCTGGGGAAGAATTTCTGCCTGGAAAGGGTTGTCAGGGCCTGGCCCAGGCTGCCCAGGGCAGGGCTGGAGTCCCCATCATCCCTGGAGGGGTTTCAGAGCAACCCCTGGGGATGTGGGGATGAGGGACATGGGACAGTGGGGATGGGGTCATGGATGGATTGGATGATCTCAAAGGGCTTTCCCAACCCAAACAACTCCAGGATTCTCCATCTTGTACCATATCAGCTGCTGCTGATCACATTTGCTCACCCACCCCTGGTGCCAACCAGCACAAACCATTGGGAAATCCATGTCACATCCGTGTCCCCCACACCAGGAGGACTCAGGGTGTTCAGAACATCAGGCACTGGAACTCCCCCACCAGACATTGACCTCCTCACAAAGCAGCACTTCACAGAGTGAGGATTCTTCTGATCCCATCCCTGGAGACCTCCAAAGCCCAGAGTCCTGGGCACTTGGCTCTGCCTGGGCAAGGGTTGGGTCAGACAAGCTCCAGAGGTCCCATCAGGATCAGACCCAGAGGTACAGGTCACATCCAGGGACACCTCCAGAGGTCCCACCCAGGACCACTTCCAGGTGTACTCCCCAGGACCACTTCCAGAGCCTATCCCAGAACCATCTCCAGAGGTTCCACTGCAAACCACCTCATGGGGTCCCACTCAGGACCATCTCCAGAAGTCCTACCCAGACCAATTCCAGAGGTCTACAGCAGGATCACTTCCAGAGCCTATCCCAGAACCATCTCCAGAGGTCCACCCTCACCACTTCTAGAGGTCCCACTCAGGACCACCTCCTGAGTCCTACCAAACCAGTTGGGTCCTACCCAAACCAGTTCCAGATGTCTACAGAAGGACAAATCCAGTGGTCCACCTCAAACCATCTTCAGAAATCCCACCCTGAGCACCTCCAGAGACCCTGGCAGACCTCCCCAAAGCAGAGGTGTGCACCCCCTCCAGAGAATAATTGATTTGGGAACCATTTGGGGATTAAAAAAAAAACCATTAAACACCAGGACCAAGGTTGTTGGTTCCCATTCTCCATCTCCCAAGGCCCATGACCAGAATGTGTCTCCCCAGTCTGCCAGGGCTGAGGACTGGGGAGCTGCAGGGGCCAACTGGTGATGACAACCCAGTTGGAACCCATGGTGGTTGGAACCATGGCCAAAACCAAGAGGTTCCATCAACAGGGACCTTCTGGAGCTTTTTCTGTCGTGGTTTTCATCTGCAGAACCTCCCACCTCCTCACTTGACTTTTTGGATTTCCCCCTTGAGCCCTGGAATCCCCCCCACACCCCTGGATCTCTGCTCATCACCCCTCCTGAAGACCACCAAGCACATGGGCAAGGGGTGACCACGTGCCCTGATTCACTGCAAAGGGACCCAAACCAACCCAGGGAGCTCAGAGCTCCTCGGGCACCTCATCCCTCATCACCACCTCCAACAGCTCAGCAGGGCAGGGCTGGAGTCCCCATCATCCCTTGTCCTGGTTGGGTTCCAGAGCCTGGAGATGTGGGGATGAGGGACACGGGGCAGTGGTGGCCTTGGTAGAGCTGGGTTCATGGTTGGGTTGGATGATCTTGAAGGTCTTTCCCAACCAGAATGATTTTGTGGTGGAGTCCCCATCATCCCTGGAGGGGTTTCAGAGCCTGGGGATGTGGGGATGAGGGTCAGGGGTTGGTGAGCTTGGCAGGAGCCATGGTTGGACTGGGTGATCTGAAAGGTCTTTTCCAACCTCAACATCTCCATGATTTGAGGACTTCTTTTTTTCCCCAGCTACCAAGTTTCAGTAAAGCTGCAGAAAACCTTGGTCTTCAAGCCCTCTGAGGTGGCTTCAGGTGGTGGGAGCAGAGGTTGAGAGGAGCCAGGAACTGCCACACCACAAACCTTCTTCCCTTCAGAAACCAGGCTAACAGTGTCCAAGAGACCCATCAGCCTCTCCCTACCTCGCCGGAGTTGCCCCTAAACAGCTGGAGCTGCCTTGGAGGAAGTGTGAGGAGCAGAAATAGATCACTAATTAGAAGAAGATTTCCCCAAGAGGACCGAGTGCTTTCGTCTGAATCCAGGTCACTGATGTCACCTGAAAACTTCATCACCTTCCCCAGTGGAAAAAAGGCAGCGAGGATTTAAAGGGCAGCAGAAAGGTGGTGGGCAACCAGAACCTATAACCCAAACCCCATGTACCCCAAACTTCCCACCCTCTGATGAGAAAGGGCCATGAAAAACCCCTGCAAATACAAATACAGAAGTTCCTGACCAAGAAAGGATGGGATGGAGGAGCTGCTCTCCTGCAGCTGAGCACCTCCTGAGCTGGGACCCTGCCACACAGAGCACATCCCCCCAAAGTGATGGCTGAGGGACCACCCACAGCCTCTAAATCCATGGGGTGAGGGTCTAAAGAGGGTTCTGGATGGGCTGGATCCATGGGGGGAGGTTCTGCAGAGGGTTCTGTTCATGTTGGGTCCATGGGGTGAGGCCAAGTGCCAGGTCCATCCCTTGGGTCACCCCAAGGCCAGGCTTGGGGCAGAGCAGATGGAAAGTGCCCGGGGGAAAAGGCCCTGGGGGGGTTGGGTGACACCCAGGACATGAGCTCAGGGGGTGCCCAGGTGGCCAAGGTGGCCACCAAGATCCTGGCTGGGACCAGCACTGGGGGGGGCAGCAGGAGCAGGGCAGGGATTGTCCCCTGGGCTGGGAATTGCGGAGGAGGCACCTCGAGTCCTGGGGTCAGTTCTGGGGTGCTCAGGGACAAGGAGGAGATTGAGGGGTGGGAGAGTGTCCAGAGAAGGGAATGGAGCTGGGGAAGGGGCTGGAGAGCATGGAAAAGGGACTGGGGAGCATGGAGAAGGTTTGGAGAGCATGGAGAAGGTTCTGGAGCACAAGGAGGTCTGGGGAGCAAGGAGGAGGAGCTGGAGAAGATGGAGAAGGAGCTGGAGAGGAAGGAGGAGGTTGTGGAGAACAGGAATAAAGGTCTGGAGAAGATGGAGAAGGTTGTGGAGAAGTTGTGAGGAGCATCTGAGGGCCCTGTGGGTGCTGATCCTGGAGCAGAGGAGGCTGAGGGGAGACCTTGTGGCTCTCTGCAACCCCCTGAGAGGAGGTTGGAGCCAGGGGGGGTCGGGCTCTGCTCCCAAGGAACAAGGGATGGGACAAGAGGAACTTTGGGCACAACTCAAGTGGTGCCAGGGGAGGTTTAGGTTGGAGCTGGGGAAGAATTTCTGCCTGGAAAGGGTTGTCAGGGCCTGGCCCAGGCTGCCCAGGGCAGGGCTGGAGTCCCCATCATCCCTGGAGGGGTTTCAGAGAAGGCCCTGGGGATGTGGGGATGAGGGACATGGGACAGTGGGGATGGGGGCAGGGTTGGACTTGGATGATCCCAAAGGGCTTTCCCAACCCAAACTGACTCCATGCTCCTCCAGTCACACTCCTCAGCTTTACCTCTGCTGAGCTCAAACCTTTTATTGAAGCTGCATTCAGTTTTAAACTTGCAACCAAGGCTTTGAAGCCTCTGGAGAAGGCATCCCAGGCATTTCCCTTGGTGAGCCAGCAGGAGCACTTGGCTTCTCTTCTTTCAAGGTTATCATCAGCTCCAACCCTCCCGTGCACCCCGGAGTTGTGGTTTAGCTCCCTGGTGTGGTGGTGGGACAGCTGCCCAGGAGATTATTCCAAAGAATGTCAAAGGCTCCAATTTAAACCCCACAGAGCTCTGGGCTTGGATCTGAGCTCACTGCTCCTCCCACCCCAGCACTGTGTGGAGACAATGACCCAGCACAGAGTCATGGAGAGTCCCACACACTCCCTGACTGGGTTGGGAGAAACCTTAAAGAACATCCAGTGCCACCCCTGCCATGGGCAGGGACCCCAACCCCATCCAACCTCAACTCCAACATCCCCACCACCCACAGCTTCTCCAGGAAACCTCTCCCAGGCTCTCCCCACCCTCACTTCTCCCTCCCAGCTCCTCTCCAGCTCCCCTCTTCCACTTGGAAACCATCTCTCCTTGTCACCTCCCTCCAGGCCCTTGCCCAAAGTCCCTCCCCAGCTTTCCTGGAGCCCCTTCAGACACTGGGAGCTGCTCCAAGGGCTCCCCACAACCTTCTCTTTTCTCCTCTTTCCTCTTTCCTCTTTTCTCCTCTCCTCTCCTCTCCTCTCCTCTCCTCTCCTATCCTCTCCTCTCCTCTCCTCTCCTCCCCTCTCCTCTTCTCCAGTTCTGGATTCCCAAAGACTTTCACCACCCCAGGAACTGGAGGGTCCTTGTGCTGGATGGATTTGTCCCATCAGCTCAACTGCTCTGACAGTTTGGGTGGGAGATGGGACCTCCTTGGATGGTTCCTTCTGTAGCTGAGAAGCAGGAATAAAGGAGCCAGGAGATGGGCTCAGGATGGAGTGGTTGGGCAGACCCTGGAGGACAGATCCAAATGAGGGACACAAGAGAGCCCTTCTGGTCCAGGAGCAGCAGGTGAGCATTTTGTAAAGTCCCAACCACCCAGAGATGTTCATCAGGTTCTCCCAGGAGCTGCACAGAGCCCACACCAACACCAACACCTCCAGAGAGGAAAGGTCTCAGGTCTGGAGATCACGTTCAGCAGAACCTTCCAACCCCAATGACCTCCCCCATCCAGGAGCAGGCTGGGTCCTGGCACAGCAACCCCAGGAGCTCCAGGCTTGATTCCTTCCAGGGCCAAGAATTCAGCCCATTCAACAACCCCTGTCCATGGCACAGACTCAGATGGAGGACACGGAGCTGGCACCAGAGCCACAGCTCCAACCTTCACAGAATTCCTGAAGCTCTGGAGCCATCCCTCAACCCCCGAGGCCATCAGGATGGACAGGATGGACAGGACAGGACAGGATGGACAGGACAGGATGGACAGGACAGGATGGACAAGATGGACAGGACAGGACAGGATGGACAGGACAGGATGGACAGGATGGACAGGACAGGATGGACAGGACAGGACAGGATGGACAGGACAGGATGGACAGGACAGGATGGACAGGATGGACAGGACAGGACAGGATGGACAGGAGAGGATGGATATCCCTGCACAGGCAGGGGACTCCCAGGGGATGGAGGGATTGGGAGAATTGCAGCTCCCAAGGGCAGCCCTGGCCTAGGAGGGAGCATCCAGAGGAGCCTGGGCAGCAGAGCCAGAGAGGGGATTCTCCCTCCTCTGCTCTGCTCTCAGCAGACCCCACCTCCAATCCTGCCTCCAGCTCTGGGGTCCCCACCAGAAGAAGGAGAGAGATCTGTTGGGACGAGTCCAGAGGAGGCCACAAAGATGATCCAGGGGCTGGATGGAGCAGCTCTGCTCCTAGGAGAGGCTGAGGGAGCTGGGACTGGGCAGCCTGGAGAAGACAAGACAAGACAAGACAAGACAAGACAAGACTCTGGGGAGCTTAGAGCTGCCCCCCAGTCCCTGAAGGAACCTCCAGGAAGGCTGCAGAGGGACTTTTCAGAAGAGTGTCCAGCCACAGGACAAGGGGAAATGGTTTTCAGCTGAAGGAGAAGAGGTTCAGCCTGGAGCTGAGGAAGAAGTTCTTCAGGAGGAGGGTGGGGAGACCCTGGGAGAGGTTTCCTGGAGAAGCTGTGGCTGCCCCCTCCCTGGAGGTGTTCAAGGCCAGGTTGGATGGGCTTGGAGCAACCTGGGCTGGATGAGAGGTGTCCCTGGGCATGGCAGGGGGGTTGGAGGAGAGGAGCTCTCAGCTCCCTGACCACCCAAACACCTCGATGAGTCTGTGATGTTATCAGCTGAAACCTTCAAGGCCAAGACAACAAAGATTTGTTCCCCTTTTTCCAGCAGCACAAAAACATTCATGGGAATTCTGTCCCAGAATTATCAGAGTTGGAAGGGGCCTCCAGAGATCATCCCATCCTGTTCCATCTGGGGTGGTGGAAGAAGATGAGGAACAGCAGAAGGTGGAGGACACCCCAGGCAGTGGCTTTGCTCAGCAGAGACTCAGAGGCTCCATCACAGTCAGATTTGTTTCCCAGCCCCACAATTTAAAAAAGAAAGGAATGAAATGATAAATCCAGAGGTCAAGAGATCTTCTGATTACCCAGTGATCAGCCATCAACTGATGATGCTTTGCCTGGAGAAAAATAAGTGGCTGGAACCCCCCCAGGACAGAAGAAAAGGCACCCAGATGGAAGAGCAGGGCACAGAAATGGCCTGTTTGGATCAGAACCTTGGCTCCAGGTGGGACATTGCTTCTCTGCCAGATGAGATCAGGATGGAGTCTGAACATCTCCATTGCACAGAACCTGTAACCTGGGATTCTACAATCACAGAATGACAGGACGAGAGGTGAAGGGCACAAACCTGACCATGGGAAGGAACTTCCAGCTCCAGATGAGGAGGAACCTCTGGACTTGGAGGCTGGCAGAGCCCTGGCACAGCCTGCCCAGAGAGGGGCTGGAGTCTCCTTCTCTGGAGACATTCCCAACCCCCCTGGACACCATCCTGTGCCCCCTGCTCTGGAATCAGCAGCTCCACAGCTCCCTTCCCAACCATGCTGTGATTCTGTGAGAGAAACCATCACAGAGAGCACTCGAGGCCACCTCATTTCATAGAAACACAGAATGTTCAGGTTGGAAGGGAGCTCTGGGGATCCCCCAGCCCAACCCCCCTGTCCCAGCAGGATCCCCCAGGGCAGGACACACAGAACACATCCAGGGGGGTTGGAAAGGCTCCAGAGAAGGAGACTCCAGAACCTCTCTGGGCAGCCTGGGCCAGGGCTCCCTCAGCCTCACAGCCAAGAAGTTTCTCCTCCTCTGGAGCTGGAACTTCCCATCTTCCAGCTCCACCCCATTCTTCCTTGTCCTGTTCCTGGGCACCCCTGAACAGAGA
Organism: Calypte anna; assembly: GCF_003957555.1. Taxonomy (NCBI): domain Eukaryota; kingdom Metazoa; phylum Chordata; class Aves; order Apodiformes; family Trochilidae; genus Calypte; species Calypte anna. The sequence continues at coordinate 1,071 of NW_022045503.1, read as the reverse complement.
TTGTCCCCTCAGCCCTCAGCTACTGATGGACATTCAGATATTCACAGGATTTCAGGGGCTGGGAGGGATGAACCCCCTGCCAGAGCAGCACCAAAACCGGGGCAGTTCACTCAGAAATGCATCCACGTGGGGCTTGAAAATCTCCAGGGATGGAGACTCCAGCACCTCCCTGGGCTGCCTGTGAGAGCAGAGCCCTGTCCTGGGTCAGAGCAGTGAGGAGGGGGAGACTCCAGGCCCCCCAGCACCCACCTCATCACTCTCCTCCACGTCCACGTTGCCGTTGGCGTCGTCGTCCATCTGCTTGTGGATGTTGCGGACGGCCTCGAAGCTGAGCTGCTCCTCCTCATCCTGGCACAGAGCTTTGTCAATGCGGCAGAACTCTGCTGGGGCAAGAGAAAAACACCCCTCTGAGGATGGCTGGAAAGTATCCCCATCCTCTCATCTCACCAAGCTTCTCTCCTCCTGCCAGAGGAGCCAGGGGAGAAGCTCTGGAGCCTGGGGGAGTTCAGCCTGGAGAAGGAGGAGAAGGAGAAGAGAAGGAGAAGGAGAAGGAGAAGGAGAAGGAGAAGGAGAAGGAGAAGGAGAAGGAGAAGGAGAAGGAGAAGGAGAAGGAGAAGGAGAAGGAGAAGGAGAAGGAGAAGGAGAAGGAGAAGGAGAAGGAGAAGGAGAAGGAGAAGGAGAAGGAGAAGGAGAAGGAGAAGGAGAAGGAGAAGGAGAAGGAGAAGGAGAAGGAGAAGGAGAAGGAGAAGAAGGAGAAGGAGAAGGAGAAGGAGAAGGAGAAGGAGAAGGAGAAGGAGAAGGAGAAGGAGAAGGAGAAGGAGAAGGAGAAGGTTGTGGGGAGCCCTTGGAGCAGCTCCCAGTGTCTGAAGGGGCTCCAGGAAAGCTGGGGAGGGACTTTGGGCAAGGGCCTGGAGGGAGGTGACAAGGAGAGATGGTTTCAAAGTGGAAGAGGGGAGCTGGAGAGGAGCTGGGAGGGAGAAGTGAGGGTGGGGAGAGCCTGGGAGAGGTTTCCTGGAGAAGCTGTGGGTGGTGGGGATGTTGGAGTTGAGGTTGGATGGGGTTGGAGCCCCC
>NW_022045502.1:77235-114866 GCF_003957555.1 Calypte anna | reverse complement strand
GGCCTTGGCGCGTCACCAGCGAGGTCATCGTCGCGAAGCGCGCCCATCGTTGCGTTGACTGCGGGAAGGGCTTCGTTTGGGCCTCCCACTTGGAGCGGCACCGCCGGGTCCACACCGGGGAACGTCCCTTCCCCTGTGGCAGCTGCGGGGAACGTTTTGCCCAAAAAGCTCATCTGCTCCAACACCGCAAGACCCACTCCCCCGACCGGCCCTACAAGTGTGGGGATTGTGGGAAACGTTTCGGGGAGGTTCCCCCCTTCCTCGCCCACCGGAGAGGACACGGGGCCCAAAAAAAGTTACGCCTGTGAGGAGTGTGGGAAGGGCTTTGCCTGGGCCTCCCACCTGGAGCGGCACCGCCGCGTCCACACCGGGGAGAAACCCTACGGTTGCCCCGAGTGCGGCGAAGCCTTCAGCCAAAGTTCTCACCTCGCCAAACATCGCCGGAGCCACCTCCCCAAAACTGCTCCCTCCCCGGTTCCTCTCCCTCTGCAAGGGTTGGTGAAGGGGGGAGAAGCTGCTGAGGTCACTCAGAGCTTACAGCGGTGAGGAACCCTGGAGGACCAACTTCTCCTCCGTCCTCATGAGGGATGGGAAGGAGCAAGTTCTCCACCATCATGATGGGTTGAGGAACCTTGAAGGACCAACTTCTCCATTGAGAGATGGGAAGGAACAAGTTCTCCATCATCACGATGGATGGGAAGGGTTGAGGAACCTTGAAAGCCAAGACCTTCTCCAACATCATGGTGGATGGGAAGGGGTGAAGAACCTTGAAGGACCAAGTTCTCCATCAAGAGACCAGAAGGACCAAGTTCTCCATCACCACGATGGATGGGAAGGAGTGAGGAACCTTGAAGGACCAAGACCTCCATCATTGATTGAGAGAGATGGGAAGGACCAAGTTCTCCATCATCATGATGGATGGGAAGGAGTGAGGAACCTTGAAGGACCAAGACCTTCTCCATCATCACGATGGATGGGAAGGGTTGAGGAACCTTGAAAGCCAAGACCTTCTCCATCATCACGATGGATGGGAAGGGTTGAGGAACCTTGAAGGACCAAGACCTTCTCCATCATCTCAACAGCTGGGGGACAGCCCAAGGACACCAGGCGACAGAGGGTGGACTTGAGGAGGCGTTGGGTTGGGCTTTTATCCACTGATCCCCTCCTGATGTCTCCCACCAGTGGAGCCTCCAGAAAGGGACATTTTGGGAGGAGGAAGCCTCTTCCTGAGGAAACGCTGGTGGATCTCCTGAAGGAGGAAGGAGCAGGAGGGTGACACAGCCCTGGTTCCTTCTGCCAAAACGTTTGGTGTCACAGGGGTGGAGATAAAAAGGGGGGTGGTGGGGGAGGTGGTCCCATACCCCGTGTCTGCTTCTCCCTTCAGCACCAATCTTGGGTTCTGGGGTTCTTCCGCACATCGCCTCCTCAGCATCTTCTCCAAAGACAAAACCAGGCAGAGACATGAGTGGGTTTTTTCCTTTTTTTGGTTTTTTTTTTTTTTTTTTCCCTTGCTGAATTTCTACTTTATTACCTGAATCCCCCCAACCTCCCCAAACTCCCCTCAGCTCATCGCCAAAAGACCCCAGAACTTTTTCCTTTTAGGGGGGGGGTGAAGGTCCCACAAGGAACCATCAGCCTTGAAGCAAGTCCCAACTCTTGGTCCCACCTTTCCCCCCTCATCACCACGGGGGGCAGAGGATGAGGTTTTAGAGCAGAAGAGATGCCCTCCCCCCACCCTAAATCCTCACCAAAACCCCCCAAACCCACCCCAAACCCCCCCAAATCACCCCAAACCCCCAAACTGTCCCTCATCTGTTCCCCCCCCTTATCCCCCAAATCCCTCTGGGATCTTCACCCCCCAAGCCCCTTCCCCACCTTTTTTCCTTGCTGAATTCTACTTTATTAACCTGAATCCCCCCCAATCCTCCCCAAACCCCCCCTCGGCTCATCCCAAAAAACCCCCAGAACCTTTTCTTGTTGGGGGGGGGGGTGAAGGTCCCACCAAGGAACCATCAGCCTGAAGCAAGTCCCAACTCTTGGTCCTCCCATGGGAAGGGGGGAAGGGAAAGTCCTGGAGTGATTTCACCCTCCTCTTCCCCCCACCTTTCCCCCCCTCATCACCACGGGGGCAGAGGATGAGGTTTAGAGGGAGAAGAGATGCCTCCCCCCACCCTAAATCCTCACCCAAATCCCCCCAAATCCACCCCAAACCCCCCAAATCCACCCCAAACCCCCAAACTGTCCCTCATCCTGGTTGCCCCCCCCTTCATCCCCCCAAATCCCTCTGGGGATTCTTTCACGCCCCCAAGCCCCCTCCCCGACCACTTGCTGCACCGCGCGGGGGTGCCGTGCGCGATGACGAGGAAGGCGGGGACAAAGCCAGGGCCCCCACCACCGACCATTCTTGGTGTGCGGCCGCAGAAGTGACTTTGAGCCCCATCCTTGCAGCCCCCCCTCAGGAGTTGGGGGGTGGGAGGGAAGCCCAAGACTCTTGGGGGGCAGCGGCATCGCTGGGTTGGGTCCCCCCCTCCCCAGGCCTCCACCTCATGGCAGGGGGCAACAGAGCTTTGGGCCAATCCCGGGGGGCGATGGAGAAGGATGAAGAGGAGGAAGAGGAGGAAGGCAGAGGCTGAGAACCAGAGCTGGGGGCTTCAGGCCAACGTTGGGAGGTGGCGGGCGTCCCCTCACCCTCCCACCAAACCGTGGGCAACCAAGGGATGGGACCACGGAGCCGCCGGGGAGCGGCCATGGCGGCACCGAGGGTTTTGCCACGTTGGGGAGGTTTTTCTGGCCTTCCTCCCTCTCCTCCTCCTCCTCCTCCTCCTCCTGCTTCTCCTGGGGAGTGGGCGCGTTGGTGGCGGTTGCGGTGGGAGCTGCGTCCGAAGCGTTTCCCGCAGTGGGCGCAGGGGAAAGGTTTTTCCCCGGTGTGGCTGAGGCGGTGCCGGTCGTAGTGGGAGCTCCAGGCGAAGCCTTTTCCACAGAGGCCACACTGGAAAGGTTTCTCCCCGCGGTGGAGCCTCCGGTGCCCTTCCAGGCTGGTGGGGGAGCTGAAACCCTTCCCGCAGTCGGGGCAGAGGTGTGGCCGGGCGGGGTGGAGGCCGTGGGTCCGGCGGTGGGCGCGCAACGTGGAGCCGACGGCGAAGGTTTTGCCACAGTCCCCGCAGCCGAAGGGTTTCTCGCCGGTGTGGACGCGGCGGTGCCGCTCCAGGTGGGAGCTGACGGCGAAGCTCTTCCCACAGTCCCCACAGCCAAAGGGTTTCTCCCCGGTGTGGATGCGGCGGTGCCGTTCCAAGTGGGAGATCCAACCGAAGCTCTTCCCGCACGCCCCGCACGGGTAAGGTTTGGCGACGCCGACGCTGCCATTTTGGGTGGAGGTCGGCGCCGTTTTGGCGTTTCGCTGCCGGGAGTGGGCGCGTTGGTGCTTGGCCAGGCTGAACCCCAACGGAAGCAACGGTGGCAGGGCCGGGCAGGCATAGGGCCGCTCGCCGGCGTGGAGGTGTTTGGTGTTGGAGGAGGTCGGAGCTTTGGCCAAGAGATTCCCCGCGTTGCTCGCAGCGGGAAGATGGCGGGCGGGGACGGGCTGCCGGCGGGCTCGGTGCCAAGCGGGGGAGTTTGGGTCCCTTTTGTGCTGGAAACTGTTGAGGGTCTGTCTGGTGGTTGAGGCGTTTGCCACAAGTCGGTGCATTTTTGGGGGGGTGGTGGGGGGTTCTTCTTCAGCTCCTTCTCGCTCCTACCTCCCTCCTCTCGGAGGTGTGGCGGCGTGGGTGCGCATGTGCCGCTCAAGATGGGAGCTCCAGGCGAAGGCCCGACCGCAGCGGGCGCCAGCGGAAGGGTTTCTCCCCGGTGTGGAGCGTCGGTGGCGTTCCAGGTGGGAGTTTCCAGGAGAAAGCTTTCCCACAGACCCCACACTCAAAGGGTTTTTCCACCCGAGTGCTCTTCCGGTGCCGGTCCAAAGCTTCGGGATCGGCGAAGCCGCGGCCGCACTGAGGGCAGCGGTTGGGCCGCGTGCCGGCGGGGCCGTGGGTCCGTTGGTGGGTGAGGAGGGAGGAGCTGACGCTGAAGCGGCGGCCGCAGTCGGGGCAGGCGTAGGGACGCTCCCCGGTGTGGACCCGGTGGTGGATGGTGAGGTCAGAACGTTGGATGAAGGTTTTGCCGCAGTCGGGGCAGCGGTAGGGGCGGTCGCCGCTGTGGATTTTCTGGTGTTTGACCAGGGCTGATTTGTGGCTGAAGCTCTTCCCGCACTCGCCGCAGGTGTTGGGGGGTTGGGTGGGGGTCGTGGCCCCTTCTCCTCCGTTCCTGCCAACCCTCAGCTCCGTGGGGCTCAAAGGATTCTCCTCACCTGAGGGTTTCACCGCTTCGGGCTCTTTCACGGCGGCTTCTCCAGGAGGTTCCTGCTCTGCTCCTGCTCCGTCGTCTGTGGGGCAGAAGGAGAGAAGGAGACACAAGGCAGGCAGGAGACAGCTTGGGATGTGGGAGGAAAAGGAGAGGAACCACCTCTTCCAAGGGAACCACCTCTTCCGAGGGAATCACCTCCAGCAGAAACATCTCCAACTGGAAGCTCACCGGTGGCCGCGTTGTCCCCGGGCACGTGAAGATCCAGGGCTGTGGGTTGGTCCAGATCGGGCTTAGAAACGGGGAATTCTGTGAGGAAAAAAAAACACAAACAAACAAAAAAAAACCCCATAAGTCAGTGGAAGACCCCCCCCAAAACCCAAGGTGAACCCCCCCCTCCACCCCCAGGTTCTCCTCACCCAGGGCCATCAGTGCCTCGTAGCTCTCCTGCATCACGTCGCGGTAGAGCGCTCGCTGCCGCGGGTCCAGCGCCACGTAGGGCTCCATGTGCCCCCCAAAACCCCCCCTGAAAGAAGGAGATGAGCTGACTAAACAATTTTCCCTTTTTTTGTTTGTTTTGTTTCCCTAAAAACAAATTGAGGGGGCAGAAAGAAGCAGAAAGAATGAGGAGAAAAACAGAACCGCAGGCGGTGGAATTCCTTAGGGAAGAGGAAAAAGAAAAAAGAGGCAAAACCCAACCCACGGAGGACACCGCTGAATAAAAAACCTTCCCCTAAACCTTAATTTCTAAGCACGATTTCACTGGAAATTCCCAATGCCCAGCTGATGGCCTGTCTCCAGTGCGGTCATTTTCACCGTTTCCCAAACCTCCTGTCCCAAGGTTTTCCGATCGTTCTGGTCGTTTTTCAGTTTCCCTCGGCAAGCAGAGCCTCTCAGAGCTGCTGAATCATGATCATAGAATCATAGGAATCCATAGATCATAGATCACTAGAATCAATAGAATCATAGAATTGCCGGGTTGGAAGGGACCTCAGAGATCATCGAGTCCAACCCTTGACCCCACCGGAGCAGTTCCAGACCATGGCACTGGAGTGCCACATTAAATGTCTCCAGGGATGGAGAATCTCACCACCTCACCGGGCAGTCCATTCCATAGCCTGATCACCCTCTCCGTGAAGAAATTCTTTTCTAATATCTAACCTAAACCTCCCCTGGCACAACTTAAGACTGTGTCTCTTGTCTTGTTGAAGGTCGTCTGTGAAAAGAGTCCAGTTCCCACCTGGCTCCAGCCTCCTTTCAGGGAGTTGTAGAGAGTGATGAGGTCTCCCCTGAGCCTCCTCTTCTCCAGCCTCAACACCCCCAGCTCTCTCAGCCTCTTCTCACAGGATCTGTGCTCCAGTCCCTTCCCCAGCCCAGTTCCCTCCTTTGGACCTGCTCCAGGACCTCGATATCCTTCCTGAACTGAGGGGCCCAGAACTGGACACAGGACTCAGAGGCTGTGGCCTCACCAGGGCTGAGCACAGGGGCAGAATCCCTTCCCTGGACCTGCTGGCCACGCTGTTCCTGAGCCAGCCCAGGATGCCATTGGCCTTCTTGGCCACCTGGGCACACTGCTGGCTCATGGTCACCTTCCTGTCAATCCAGACTCCCAGCTCCCTTTCTGCCACTCTGTGCCCAGCCCGGAGCTCCCCATGGGGTTGTTGTGGCCAAAGTGCAGGACCCGGCACTTGGAATGTTGAACCTCATCCCATTGGGATCATCCCAACTCTCCAACCTCCTTTCAGGGAGTTGCAGAGAGTGATGAGGTCTCCCCTGAGCCTCCTCTTCTCCAGCCTCAACACCCCCAGCTCCCTCAGCCCTTCCTCACAGCAATTCTGCTGGATCCCTTCACAGCCTCCTTGCTCTTCTCTGCACCTGCTCCAGCACCTCAAGCTCCTTCCTGAGCTGAGGGGCCCAGAACTGGACACAGGACTCAAGCTGTGGCCTCACCAGGGGCAGAATCCCTTCCCTGGATCTCTTGGCCACCAGCCCAGGATGCCATTGGCCTTCTTGGCCACCTGGGCACACTGCTGCCTCCTCTTCAGCTTCCTGGCAATCCAGACTCCCAGCTCCCTTTCTGCCACTCTGTGCCCAGCCTGGAGCTCCCCATGGGGTTGTTGTGGCCAAAGTGCAGGACCCGGCACTTGGAATGTTGAACCTCATCCCATTGGAATCATCCCAACTCTCCAGTCTGTCCTTCTTGCCCTTCTTGTAGACTGGAGTGACATTTGCTATCCTCCAGTCCTCAGGCACCTCTCCTGTTACCCATGACTTACTGAAGATGATGGAGAGTGGCCAAGCAATGACCTCCGCCAGCTCCCTCAGCACCCTTGGATGCATTCCATCTGGACCCATCGACTTATGGATGTCCAGATTACTCAGCTGATCCCTAACCCAATCCTCATCTACTATGTCAAACTCCTCATCTATCTCGACTGCTTCTGGGGCTAAATGAATCTGGGGCTCGTGGAAACCCTGCAGGAGTAAAGACAGAGGTAAAGAAGGCGTTCAGCACCTCTGCCTTCTTTATATCCTCTGTCACCAGGGCTCCCAGCTCATTCCTTAGGGGGCCAATACTACCTCTGGTGTTAGCTTTGCTAGCTATGGATTTGAAATGGAAAAAGAATAAAAAGCCATTTTTCACTTCCCTCTCTGCACCCTCCTCATTACCTGCAGTCTTCGGCTTCGGGGGGTGTTGTCTGCAGAGCCCCCCTTGATTTTTTTTTCCTTTAAAAGCCCCTTTTTTGAGGTTTTTCCCCTCAAAAAATGAGGGGTTTGTGCAATGCGAGGGAAGGGGACGGGAGGGGGGGGGGGGGTCCCGGTGTCTTCTGATTTCCAGAGTATTAAAATAAAATTAAAAAAAAAAACAAAACAAGGGGGGGGGGGGAGAAGGGGAAAAGAAGGAATTTAAAATTAAAAAAAGGGGGGGGGGACAAAAAAAAAAAATAAAAATAAAGGAGGGAGAGAACAGCTCCGCGCGACTCTCAGGTCCCTCTGGTGGCACAGCGGGCGGAAACTTAAAGAAAAAAAAAAAATAAATTTACCTTGCAAAGTAGAAGAATTGTTTAGAGTTGGTTGGTTTTACCTTAGAATATGTGGGAAAAAGGGGTTTTTTTGGGGGGGTTTCGCCGCCATCTCTGTGCGTTTACCTCAGGGAGAGCCGCGGAGCTCCTCGGTTGCCAAGCCGGGAGAAGCGACGGAGCCGGAGGTTTAGAGGTGATGAGATTGACGGGGGGAGCATTTTGGGGTTAAAAACTTGGAATTCGGAGCTGAGGGGAGGGGACTGGGGGGAGCGAGTGAGGACTGAAGGGGCCGGGTTGACTTGTCGCGTAATTCCACACACACACACACACACACACACACACACACCCTTCCCCCTTGCCGCGCTGGTTTTGGGGCTAAAAAGAGGGCGTTTGGCTCAACGTGATGATGTGAGGGTAGCGAGGATCTCTCCAAAACGTTTTAAAAGCCCGGTGAGGGTTTTAGGGCTCAGAGATGCCGCAGAAATCCCCCCCCCCCCCCGTCCCCCGTCCCCTTCTTTGCGCCACAAGCCGCCATTTTGAGGGGGGTTTTAGCCCTCCCGTTGCCTTGGCAACGCCGGCGGGTTGCCCTCACCCAAGATGGCCGCCAAGGCTTCACCCACAGCCTCCCCAGGGGCCATTTTAAGCGGGCAGTGGCGGGAAGGCCGCCGCCATCTTCCCTCTCGCCGCGCCTGAAGCCGCGGCCGCCATTTTGGAAGAGGGCAGGAGCCGCCATTTTGCCAGCGGGAGCCTCTTCCCTCCTCACCCCCCCCCCCCCCCTTTAGTTTCTGAGGTTGCAAGCCCCAAATTAAGGGTTTTTTACCCCAAATTTCTGCCCTCCCCGACCCCACGGAGAGCTCTGCGGGAAATATTTCCTCCCCCAGAGCAGAGAGAGTGAGAGAAATGGAAAAAAAAAAAGGAAAAAAAACCCCAGAGAAATGGGGGTGTTGGAGCCTGCGTGGGAGGGAAATTCGACCAAAGGGTTTTTATATTAAAATGTATATATTTAAATTTAAATATTATTCTTTTTCACCAGAATCCCCTCCCTTGGCTTTTTCACCGTCCCTGAAAATAGAGGTTTTGAAGGAAAAACTTAAAAATAAAGTCCCTGGGAAGCTCCTTTTAAGTCGAACGCAGCGTTTGGGGGACAGGTGATGTAAAGCCCAGGGCAAAAATGGGTCCTTTTTCCCCCAAAAAACAGTGATTTTAAAGGAAACATCCCCCCCCTATCCTATAGGAACCCCACAGGGATCCCCCAGTCCTACAGGAACTCCATAGGGACCCCCCACAATCCTATAGGGAGCCCCCCAGTCCTACAGGGAGCCCCCAATCCTATTAGGATCCTATAGGGACCCCCCTAATCCTATAGAGACCTCCCCCAATCCTATAGGGATCCCCCCCAATCCCAAAGGGAGCCCCCAACCCTATTAGGACCCTATAGGGACCTCCCCCAATCCTATATGGACCCCCCCAGTCCTACAGGGACTCCCCCTAATCCTATTAGGGCCCTATAGGGACGTCCCCCAATCCTATAGGGACCCCCCCTGATCCTACAGGGAGCCCCCAACCCTATTAGAACCCTATAGGGACCTCCCCCAGTCCTATAGTGACCCCCCCAATCCTATAGAGACCCCCCCAATCCTATAGAGACCCCCTCCCCAATCCCACAGGGAGCCCCCAAGCCTATTAGGACCCTATAGGGACCCCCCTAATCCTATAGGGACCTCCCCCAATCCTATAGGGACCCCCTCCCCAACCCTACAGGGAGCCCCCAACCCTATTAGGACCCTATAGGGACCCTCCTCAATCCTATAGTGACCCCCCCAATCCTATAGGGACCCCCTCCCCAATCCCACAGGGAGCCCCCAACCCTATTAGGACCCTATAGGGACCCCCCAATCCTATAGGGACCCCACCCAACCCTATAGGGACCCCCTCCCCAACCCTACAGGGAGCTCCTAACCCTATTAGGAGCCTATAGGGACCTCCCCCCAATCCTACAGGGAGCCCCCAACCCTATTAGGACCCTATAGGGACGTCCCCCAATCCTATATGGACCCCCCCAGTCCTACAAGGACTCCCCCAAATCCTATTAGGTATAGGGACATCCCCCAATCCTATAGGGACGTCCCCCAATCCTATAGGGACGTCCCCCAATCCTATAGGAACCCCCCCAATCCTATAGGGACCCCCTCCCCAATCCCACAGGGAGCCCCCAACCCTATTAGGACCCTATAGGGACCCCCCCAATCCTATAGGGACCCCATAGGACCCCGACATTATAGTTACAGCTACTTATAGCCCCCCTATAGCCCCCCCTATAATCCCCCTATAGCCCCAGGCCCCGCCCCTCGCTTCCCACGCTTGGGAAACCACGCCCACTCCCCCCATTCATTTACATAACCACGCCCCTCCACCCCCTGCCCCGACCAATCGCGCTCTTTGCGCCTGCGTGACCACGCCCCCGCTCTCCCCCCCCTCCCTCCCCGCTCCGTGGCCACGCCCCTCGGGCCGTCATTCTGGCGGCGGGTCGGGCAGGGAGCGGTAACGCAGGGAGCGGTAACGCGGGGGCTCCCGCAGCAACCGGGCCGGGATGGAAGCACCTCCGGCTCCTCCTACCGTTCCCCCGGCTCCTTGCAGCGTTGCCCGTAGCCTCCAGGATGAATTAACGTGCCCGGTATGCTTGGAATACTTCAACGACCCCGTGTTGGTGGCCGAGTGCGGGCATAACTTCTGCCGCGCCTGCGTAACCCAATGCTGGGAGGACTCGGGCTCGTCGCCTTTGCTGCCCTCAGTGCGGGAACCGGTACCGCACGGCTCTTCCGCCCTAACCGCTCTCTGGGGAACATCGTCCACATCGTTCGGCAGTTGGGATTACCCCCCGGTCCTGCTGATCCCACCGCCGGGACCTCCAGCTCCCGCTCCGCCTTTACCCGCCGCTTCTCCACCGGTTCTCCGGGGCCTCCGCGTTGTCCACGTCACGGGGAACCTTTGAGGCTTTACTGCGTTCAGGATCGCCGTGCTGTCTGCGTCGTTTGTCACCTTTCCCGGGAACACCGGAACCACACCGTGCTGCCCGCCGAGGAGGCTGCCCACGCCGCAGAGGTCAGTGCCGGGGAGGTTAAGGAACCCCCCACTTATTTAGGGGGTGTGCTTGGGGTCCCCCCTAAATGGGGGTCAAGTAGGGACCCCAGTTTGGGGGGGTAGGGACCCCATTTTAATGGGGTGCACTGAGTAGAAAGGTGAGCACCCCCCTTAATGGGGGTCAGTTACACCAGGACCCCAGTTTGGGGGTGTAGGGACCCCCGTTTTTAAGGGGGTGCAGTGAGGACTGAGTATAAGGGTGAGTACCCCCCTCAATAGGGGTCAAATGGACCAGGACCCCAGTTTGGGGGTGTAGGGACCCCCGTTTTTAATGGGGTGCAAAGAGGACTGAGTAGAAAGGTGAGAATGGGGGTCAAATAGTCCAGGACCCCAGTTTGGGGGGGTAGGGACCCCCGTTTTTAAGGGGGTGCAGTGAGGACTGAGTATAAGGGTGAGTACCCCCCTCAATAGGGGTCAAATGGACCAGGACCCCAGTTTGGGGGGGTAGGGACCCCCGTTTTTAATGGGGTGCAGTGAGGACTGAGTAGAAAGGTGAGAATGGGGGTCAAATAGACCAGGACCCCAGTTTGGGGGTGTAGGGACCCCCGTTTTTAAGGGGGTGCAGTGAGGACTGAGTAGAAAGGTGAGAACCCCCCCTTAATGGGGGTCAGTTACACCAGGACCCCAGTTTGGGGGTGTAGGGACCCCCGTTTTGAAGGGGGTGCAGTGAGGACTGAGTGGAAAGGTGAGAATGGGGGTCAAAGAGACCAGGACCCCAGTTTGGGGGGGTAGGGACCCCCCTTTTTAAGGGGGTGCAGTGAGGACTGAGTAGAAAGGTGAGAATGGGGGTCAAATGGACCAGGACCCCAGTTTGGGGGTGTAGGGACCCCCGTTTTTAAGGGGGTGCAGTGAGGACTGAGTATAAGGGTGAGTACCCCCCTCAATAGGGGTCAAATGGACCAGGACCCCAGTTTGGGGGGGTAGGGACCCCCGTTTTTAATGGGGTGCAAAGAGGACTGAGTAGAAAGGTGAGAATGGGGGTCAAATAGTCCAGGACCCCAGTTTGGGGGGGTAGGGACCCCCCTTTTTAAGGGGGTGCAGTGAGGACTGAGTAGAAAGGTGAGAACCCCCCCTCAATGGGGGTCAAATAGAGCAGGACCCCAGTTTGGGGGGTAGGGACCCCCCTTTTTAAGGGGGTGCAGTGAGGACTGAGTAGAAAGGTGAGAACCCCCTTAATGGGGGTCAAATAGAGCAGGACCCCAGTTTGGGGGGGTAGGGACCCCAGTTTTGAAGGGGGTGCAGTAAGGACTGAGTAGAAAGGTGAGAACCCCCCCTCAATGGGGGTCAAATAGACCAGGACCCCAGTTTGGGGGGGTAGGGACCCCCCTTTTTAAGGGGGTGCAGTGAGGACTGAGTAGAAAGGTGAGAATGGGGGTCAAATAGAGCAGGACCCCAGTTTGGGGGGGTAGGGACCCCCCTTTTTAAGGGGGTGCAGTGAGGACTGAGTAGAAAGGTGAGTACCCCCCTTAATGGGGGTCAGTTACACCAGGACCCCAGTTTGGGGGGGTAGGGACCCCCGTTTTGAAGGGGGTGCAGTGAGGACTGAGTATTAAGGTGAGAACCCCCCCTCAATGGGGGTCAAATAGAGCAGGACCCCAGTTTGGGGGGGTAGGGACCCCGTTTTTAAGGGGGTGCAGTGAGGACTGAGTGGAAAGGTGAGAATGGGGGTCAAATAGAGCAGGACCCCAGTTTGGGGGGGTAGGGACCCCCGTTTTGAAGGGGGTGCAGTAAGGACTGAGTACCCCCCTCAATGGGGCAGAATTTGGGGTGCAAAAGGGACTCAAAGCCCCCCCCCCCAAAAATGGGGACCCCCTAGAGAGGGGGCTGAGCCCATAGGGTATAAAGGGGTGGAAAATGGAGCTGGTTTCAACTGGGAGGATACTGGGAGGAGGGGGAGGGGGAGGTGTATGAGAGCTGGAGTCACCTTTGGGGTGTGGGGGGGTTCAACCAGCCCAAAAATCCAAAAATCTCATTTTTCTGAGCAAAAAAAGACACTTGGAGGGGGTTGGGGGGGGGGTTATGACCAGCAGGTGCAATTGGGGTTAAACGAGGGGGGGAACCCTCAGGAGGGAGTTTCTCCCCCTGGAAACCCTGGAAATAAGCTCAATTAGAAGCTAATTAATTGAAATAAAAGGGAATTAATTAAAGTTAATGAAACGAAACCACCCCCCCCCCGGGGGCGTTTGGAGAACATGACGCAGAACGGATACGGAGCTGATCGGCGAGGAAGAGGAGGAACCCCCCCCCCCCATCTTGTTCTGTTTAGGGGGTGTTTTTGTGCTGGAATTATTAATTAGTAATTAATAATTAAAAGATTTAAGGGGGGGGGGAAGGGAGTGAGCACCCAAGATGCCGGCCCGAGGATCTTCACTGCGCAGCGACCGCTGGAGGAGGAGGAGGAGGAGGAGGAAGGTGGCTTTGAGGAGGAAGATTTCCCTCTTCTGAACGCCTGCAATTAAGGCTTGTGATAATTAGTCACTAATTAGGGCAAATTATTAATTATTCCATCAGTGCTGCTCAAGCAAAAGCCACCACAAAGCTTCCAGAGCCAATTTCGGCCTCGATTCGCCGCCGCCGTCCTCTCCTTCTTCTGTAACCTCAACACCACCCCCAAAATTCAGGTTTTTAGCCTGGTTTTTAAGTCCTTTTAGGATCTTTAGGCACAGCTGCCACCAAACCCCACTGAGGTTGTTGCTTTTTTGGTGGTTTTCCCCTCATTAAGCTGATTTTTATCCACCTTGGGGGGAGTTCTTGCAACTTCTGCCCCTGTTTTTTCCCCAATCTTTTAATCCAGGGCTTAAATTCTGCATTTTTTTCTGAGGGTGTTTGGGTAATGGCAGCAAAATCTTGGGTTATTTCTTATTAAAAAAGGGTTTTTTATCTAAAAAAACCTGGTTTATTTGTGAAAAACCTGATTTCCTTCTAAAATACTTGTTTCACTTCTTAAAAAATCAGGTTTATTTCTAAAAACACTTGGTTTATTTCGAGAAAAAACTGATTTCTTTCTAAAATACCTGTTTTATTTTGAAAAAAAAAAAGGGTTTAGAATCATAGAATCATAGAATTAGCCGGGTTGGAAGGGACCTCAGAGATCATCTAGTCCAACCCTTGACCCACCGGAGCAGTTGCCACCTCACCGGGCAGTCCATTCCAATGCCTGATCACCCTCTCCGTGAAGAGGTTCTAATATCTAACCTAAACCTCCCCTGGCACAACTTAAGACTGTGTCCTCTTGTCTTGTTGAAGGTCGTCTGTGAAAAGAGTCCAGTTCCCACCTGGCTACAGCCTCCTTTCAGGGAGTTGTAGACAGCAATGAGGTCTCCCCTGAGCCTCCTCTTCTTCAGGCTGAACACCCCCAGCTCTCTCAGCCTCTCCTCACAGGGTCTGTGCTCGAGTCCCTTCACCAGCCTGGTTGCCCTCCTTTGGACCTGTTCCAGCACCTCTACATCCTTCTTAAACTGAGGGGCCCAGAACTGGACACAGGACTCAAGCTGTGGCCTCACCAGGGCTGAGCACAGGGGCAGAATCCCTTCCCTGGACCTGCTGGCCACGCTGTTCCTGAGCCAGCCCAGGATGCCATTGGCCTTCTTGGCCACCTGGGCACACTGCTGGCTCCTCTTCAGCTTCCTGGCAATCCAGACTCCCAGGTCCCTTTCTGCCACTCTGTGCCCAGCCTGGAGCTCCCCATGGGGTTGTTGTGGCCAAAGTGCAGGACCCGGCACTTGGAATGTTGAACCTCATCCCATTGGGATCATCCCAACTCACCAACCTCCTTTCAGGGAGTTGTAGACAGCAATGAGGTCTCCCCTGAGCCTCCTCTTCTTCAGGCTGAACAGCCCCAGCTCTCTCAGCCTCTCCTCATAGGGTCTGTGCTCGAGTCCCTTCACCAGCCTGGTTGCCCTCCTTTGGACCTGTTCCAGGACCTTGATATCCTTCTTAAACTGAGGGGCCCAGAACTGGACACAGGACTCAAGCTGTGGCCTCACCAGGGCTGAGCACAGGGGCAGAATCCCTTCCCTGGACTGCTGGCCACGCTGTTCCTGAGCCAGCCCAGGATGCCATTGGCCTTCTTGGCCACCTGGGCACACTGCTGGCTCATGGTCACCTTCCTGTCAATCCAGACTCCCAGGTCCCTTTCTGCCACTCTGTGCCCAGCCTGGAGCTCCCCATGGGGTTGTTGTGGCCAAAGTGCAGGACCCGGCACTTGGAATGTTGAACCTCATCCCATTGGGATCATCCCAACTCTCCAGTCTGTCCAGGTCCCTCTGCAGAGCCCTCCTGCCTTCCAGCTGATCCACACTCCCCCCCATCTTGGTGTCATCTGTGAATTTGCTGATGATGGACTCAATCCCCTCATCTAAATCATTAATGAAGATATTGAACAGCACTGAGCCCAACACTGATCCCTGGGGGACACCACAGCCGCCATTTTGAGGCAGCCCCGTTCAGACCACTCTCTGGGCCCGTTCCAGCCAGTTCCTAACCCAGCACAGGGTGCTCCTGTCCAAGCTGTGGGCTGACAGCTTTTTCAGGAGGATGCTGTGGGGGACGGTGTCAAAGGCTTTGCTGAAATCCAGATAAACCACATCCACAGCCTTCCCCTCATCCACCAGACGGGTCTCCTGATCATAAAAGGAGATCAGGTTGGTCAGGCAGGATCTGCCCTTCCTAAACCCGTGCTGGCTGGGTCTGATCCCTTGCCCATCCTGCAGGTGCTTCTTTAAAAAGTTGTTTGCTTCTAAAAAAAGTAGTTTAAAAAAAGTGGGGTTTATTGAACAACCTGGACGTGACCAGACCCTCCATTTTGAGGCCGTTTCAGGCAGATTTGGGGGCGTCTTGATTTTCTTCCTGCCCTTTTTTTTTTTTTTTTTTTGGGATATTTTGGGCTGGTTGGGGAACTTTTTGACCTTTTTTTGGCATTCCTGAAGTTGAAAGAGAGCAGGGAGGACACGAGGTGTGTGAGGGAACCTCCTCTCAGCTTGTGGGGGTTGTGGTGTCTTCCAGCACCTCAAAAACCCCCGTTTGGTGAAACTCTGACCAAAACCAGTGGGAATTCTCCCCAAATCTTTTAGGTTTTTTTGGATCCCAACTAACCAGCTTCCCTCCACCCTTCCTTTTCCAGGAGGTTCCTCAGGAACACCTGAGCTCCCTGAGGAAAAGCCGGGAAGAAGCCAAAGCGGAGAAGGAGCGGCAGAGCCAGGAGCTGCTGGTGAGTTCCTCATCCCCCCCCCCAAAAAAAAAACCCCAAAAAACCCCCAAAACCTTTTGGTGAACCACCAAGATCCATCTCATTTCCTTTCCAGAAACAAACAGAAGTGGAAAGGCAGAAAATCGTGGCTCGAGTGCAAGGAACTCCGGGGATTCCTGGAAGAGAAGGAGCAGCTCCTGCTCTCCCGTTCTGGAAGAGCTGGACCGGGACATCCTCAGGAGGAGGGATGAGAGTGTTGTTCCCACCTCAGCGAGGAGATCGCCCACCTGGACAAGCTGCTGAGTCCAGCAGGGAGGAGAAAAAGGGACAGGGAACCAAAGCTGGGCAGGTGAGGCCTCCCACACCCACCCACAGCTTCAGTTTGGGGAGAAAAAACCCATTTTTGGGGGACTTTTGGGGTGCTGAGGAGCAAGCAGGCTCCATCAACTTCCACCCCATCAAGGGTTGGATTTGTTTCAGGGGGTTATTTTGGGGTTTTTTTAGAGGATTTGATTTGTTTTTTCAAGGGGATTGATATTTTTTTTCTTTTTTTTCTCCACGGGGTTAATTTTTGGCGGGAACTTGAATTTTGGGCTGAAAATCAGCCTTTTCAGTCCTTGACACCCAAAACTTAAGAAAGACATTTTTGGTTTGGGGTCACTTGATTGTCACTGCAAGCCCTGAACCTTCCTGGGTTTGGAATCTTGGGGACAATCATCATTTTTAGTGAATTTCCTTAAAAAGCAGCGTGTTTCTTTTTCCCCATCCATGCAAAAAAGGAAGAAAAAGCATTTTAAACCAATAATCTAAATTAATTTGCCATTTCTGTCATTCCAACTCTGCAAACAGCTGCTGAGAGCTGATCCCCTCAGCCATGGGGCCACTTTCAGGGAGGATTTTGGAGGTTCTGAGGTAAAAAGGAGATTTTTATTGAATAATTTCTTCTTTTTCTCATTCTCTCCCCAGGGTGTTGTCCCAGCTGGAAGTAGGTGAGTGAAGCAGAGCTCTTAAAATTAAATTATTTAAGAATCATCCCACACCAAAACCTCTAAAGTTTGGAGATTTTTATGTGGGGGTTTTTTTCCCAGAAAAAGACCCTAAAATTTCCTTTTTTTTCCTCCCTCTTAGTTTTTGAGAGCTGGATGTTCTGCAAGCCTGAGGTTGGCTTCACAGAACTGGAGAAGAAACTCAGAGCTTCTCTCAGAAGAGTGCAGTGCTGAAAGAAGTTCTGCTGGAGTTCAAGGGTGAGACTGGAAATAAACGGGGCTGCTTCCTTCACCCTTACATTTAATTCAGGTTAAAATTCCCCTGAAAAGGTAAATTCAACTTTGAAAGTCAAGTTTGACCTGAAGGGGATCCAGTTCAACTTAAAATGCTCAAATTCAACTTAAAGATGATCAAGTTCAACTGAAAGGGCAAAATTCAACTTAAGAGATGGTTAAGTGCAACTCCAAAGATGATCAAATTCAACTGAAAATGATCAAAAAGGCAAAATTCAACCTAAGATGATAAAATTCTATTTAACCCCTAAAATTCAACTTAAAGGTGATTTTTAAATTTTTTTTTTTAAGCTGTGCTTTTTATTTCTCCTTTGGGGACAACTCTTTATGTTTGAGTACCTGCTTCTGGAGAAGAAAAAGCTCAATTTGCTCAAAAAGCAGCAAATTTTCCTTGGATTTCCTCTGTGGGGTTTTGGTGTTGCTGGAGGAAGAGTCCAGAGTGTAAAAGGACCTAAAATCTCCTTTTTTTCCCTCAGAGAACCTCCGGTTTGAGCTGGAGAACGACACAGGTGAGGAGGGATTTTCATTTTCCTAAGGTTTTGGTGGAGAATTTTTATTTTTACCCAGAAAATTGGGAAATCATGATCCTGGTTGGGTTTTGAGGTGGAGATGGGGGAATCATCATCATCCAGGTTGGGGTTTGAGGTGAAAATGGAGGAATCATCATCATCCAGGTTGGGTTTTGAGGTGAAAATGGAGGAATCATCATCCAGGTTGGGTTTTGAGGTGGAGATGGGGGGAATCATCATCATCCAGGTTGGGTTTTGAGGTAAAAGTGGCAGGAATCATCATCGTGGTTGGGCTTTGAGGTGAAAATGGAGGAATCATCATCATCCAGGTTGGGTTTTGAGGTGAAAATGGAGGAATCATCATCCTGGTTGGGTTTTGAGGTAAAAGTGGTGGGAATCATCATCGTGGTTGGGCTTTGAGGTGAAAATGGAGGAATCATCATCATCCAGGTTGGGTTTTGAGGTGGAGATGGGGGAATCATCATCATCCAGGTTGGGGTTTGAGGTAAAAGTGGCGGGATCATCATCCAGGTTGGGTTTTTGAGGTGAAAATGGAGGAATCATCAATCAATCCAGGTTGGGTTTGAGGTAAAAGTGGCGGGAATCATCATCCAGGTTGGGTTTTTGAGGTTAAAATGGAGGAATCATCATCGTGGTTGGACTTTGAGGTGGAGATGGGGGGAATCATCATCATCCAGGTTGGGTTTTGAGGTAAAAGTGGTGGGAATCATCATTCTGGTTGGGTTTTGAGGTGAAAATGGAGGAATCATCATCGTGGTTGGGCTTTGAGGTGAAAATGGAGGAATCATCATCATCCAGGTTGAGTTTTGAGGTGAAAATGGAGGAATCATCATCGTGGTTGGACTTTGAGGTGGAGATGGGGGGGAATCATCATCATCCAGGTTGGGTTTTGAGGTAAAAGTGGCAGGAATCATCATCCTGGTTGGGTTATGAGGTGAAAATGGAGGAATCATCATCATCCAGGTTGGGTTTTGAGGTGGAGATGGGGGAATCATCATCATCCAGGTTGGGTTTTGAGGTGAAAATGGAGGAATCATGATCCAGGTTGGGTTTGTGAGGTGAAAATGGAGGAATCATCATCATCCAGGTTGGGTTTTGAGGTGAAAATGGAGGAATCATCATCCAGGTTGGGTTTTGAGGTGGAGATGGGGGAATCATCATCATCCAGGTTGGGTTTTGAGGTGAAAATGGAGGAATCATCATCCAGGTTGGGTTATGAGGTGAAAATGGAGGAATCATCATCATTCTGGTTGGGTTTTGAGGTGAAAATGGAGGAATCATCATCATCCAGGTTGGGTTTTGAGGTAGAAGTGGCAGGAATCATGATCCAGGTTGGGTTTTGAGGTGGAGATGGAGGGAATCATCATCATGCAGGTTGGGTTTTGAGGTGAAAATGTGGGGAATCATCATCCAGGTTGGGTTTTGAGGTGGAGATGGGGGGAATCATCATCGTGGTTGGGCTTTGAGGTGAAAATGGAGGAATCATCATGATCCAGGTTGGGTTTGTGAGGTGAAAATGGAGGAATCATCATCATCTTGGTTGGGTTTTTGAGGTGAATATGGAGGAATCATCATCATCCAGGTTGGGTTTTGAGGTGAAAATGGAGGAATCATCATGATCCAGGTTGGGTTTGTGAGGTGAAAATGGAGGAATCATCATCATCTTGGTTGGGTTTTTGAGGTGAATATGGAGGAATCATCATCATCCAGGTTGGGTTTTGAGGTGGAGATGGAGGAATCATCATCATCCAGGTTGGGTTTTGAGGTGGAGATGGGGGAATCATCATCATCGTGGTTGGGCTTTGAGGTGAAAATGGAGGAATCATCATCCAGGTTGGGTTTTGAGGTAAAAGTGGCAGGAATCATCATCGTGGTTGGGTTTTGAGGTAAAAGTGGTGGGAATCATCATCCAGGTTGGGTTTTGAGGTGGAGATGGGGGGAATCATCATTGTGGTTGGGCTTTGAGGTGAAAATGGAGGAATCATCATCATTTTGGTTGGGTTTTGAGGTAAAAGGGGTGGGAATCATCATCCTGGTTGGGTTTTGAGGTGAAAATGGAGGAATCATCATCACCCAGGTTGGGTTTTGAGGTGGAATTTTCCTCAGTTTCCCTCTCCCTCCCCTCCAGGTGATCTCTCCTTGGATCCCGACACCGCCAACCCTTACCTGGTGCTGTCAGAAGACAAAAGGAGCGTCCGCCTCCGGAGCGCTCCCCAGGAGCTGCCTCCAAACCCCAAGAGATTTGATTTTTCCTTCTGTGTCTTGGCGGCCGAGGGTTTCCTGGCCGGGCGCCATTACTGGGAGGTGGAGGTGGGGGATGGGGAGAGTTGGGTGCTGGGCGCCGCCCGCGAGTCGGTGCGCAGGAAGGAGAAAATCGATTTCGCCCCCGAGGAGGGGATCTGGGCGGTGGGGTTGAACTGGAAAGGGAAAAACTGGGATCAGTATCAGGCGTTCACCTCCCCCGAGACCCCTCTGTCCCTCTGCGAGAGGCCCAGGAAGATCGGGGTCTACCTGGACTACGAGGGGGGTTGGGTGGCCTTCTACAACGCCGACAACATGGCGCCCATCTTCACCTTCACCGCCGCCTTCACCGAGAAGATTTTCCCCTTCTTTTGGCTCTTCTACGTGGGCTCCTCCCTCTCCCTCTGCAACTGACACCCCCAACATGGCCCCCAACTTCTCCCCCTCCCCACAAAGGTCACCCCCACCCCTCGCTTTGAGGGCCCCGAAGTCTCCACCGGCAAGGTTGAAGACCCCAAAACTCTTCAGTTTTCTCTTTTTCAGATTTTTCTTCTTGAATTGGAGGCTTTGACCCTCAAAACTTTGGGGTTTCCACCAACCTCAATAATTCCCTCCCCAGTTTTTCTCCACCTTCTTTCAGAGGACCCCAAACTCCCCCATTTTCACCTTGAAGGCCCCAAAACTCCTCAGTTTTCTCTTTTTCAGATTTTTCTGCTCAAATTGGAGAATTTTGCCCTCAAATCTTTCCTCTGGGGTCTCCACCAACCTCAGTAATTCCTCCACCTTCTTTCAGAGGACCCCAAACTCCCCCTTTTTCACCTTGAAAGTTGAAGGCCCCAAAACTCTTCAGTTTTCTCTTTTTCAGATTTTTCTGGAAGACCCCAAAACTCCTCAGTTTTCTCTTTTTCAGATTTTTATCCTCAAATTGGAGAATTTTCCCCTCAAATCTTTCCTCTGGGGTCTCCACCAACCTCAGTAATTCCTCCACCTTCTTTCAGAAGACCCCAAACTCCCCCATTTTCACCTCGAAGGCCCCAAAACTCCTCAGTTTTCTCTTTTTTTCCATTTTTTCTCCTCAAATTGGAGGATTTTGCCCTCAAATCTTTCCTCTGGGGTCTCCACCAACCTCAGTAATTCCCCCCCTTTATTCTCCACCTTCTTTCAGAAGACCCCAAACTCCCCCATTTTCCCCTTCAAGCCCCCAAACTCCTCCTCATTGTCCCTTTTGCACCTTCAAAGTTCAGAGGTTATTTTTTTGCTTGAATTTCACAAAAATTGAGGGTTTTAACCCTCAAAACTTCCCTTTGGGGTCTCAACCAACCCTAGGGGGGAAAAATATTCCTTAACCCTCCCCTTTTT
Source organism: Calypte anna (assembly GCF_003957555.1). Classification (NCBI taxonomy): domain Eukaryota; kingdom Metazoa; phylum Chordata; class Aves; order Apodiformes; family Trochilidae; genus Calypte; species Calypte anna. The sequence continues at coordinate 93,772 of NW_022045502.1, read as the reverse complement.
TCCACACTTTTTTTCTTTCAGATGACCCCAAACTCCTTATTGTCCCTTTTTCACCTCCAAAATTGATTTTTTTCTGCTGAGCCCTTTTTATTTTCCCTAAAAGAGCAAAAAACCCCCCAAAAATTTCCCCTCATGGCTTCCCCCACCTTAAAGTTCAGCACCTGGGGTGTCAAGTTAAAAAGAAATTAAAATTAAATATTAGGGGGGGGGAGGAGATGGATATTTTTATTTTTGGACATCCCCCCCCCTAAAAACCCCCAAAACCTCAACGTTTTAGGGATGTCACCAAGTTGAAACTGCTCAGAATTGGTGATTTGACCCCAAAATTGGGGATAGGTTTGGGGGGGGGTGGGCTCTGGGTTGAGACCCTCGTGTGTGTCCTTGTCCCCCCCCTCCTTCCAACCCCTCGTGCTGCTGTTCCCTCCCTCTGCTCAGTGGGGAAATAAAAGTTGCTGTGCAAAAACCCCAAAACCACCTCAAAAACCCTAAAATAGCCCCAAAATTCCTTTTTTTTTATTTTTTTTTAAGCTTCTCATAGGGTGGGGTTGTCCTTCCCTGTCCTTCTTGAACTGAGGGGCCCAGAACTGGACACAATACTCCAGGTGTGGCCTCACCAATGCAGAATAGAGGGGGAGGAGAACCTCTCTTGACCTACTAACCACCCCCTTTCTAATGCACCCCAGGATGCCATTGGCCTTCTTGGCCACAAGGGCACATTGCTGGCTCATGGTCATCCTCTTGTCTACCAGGACCCCCAGGTCTCTTTCACCTCCACTGCTCTCCAGCAGGTCAGCCCCCAACCTATACTGGGCCATCGTGTTGTTCTTCCCCAGATGCAAAACTCTACACTTCCCCTTGTTGAACTTCATCATGTTTCTCTCTGCCCAACTCTCCAGCCTGTCTAAGTCTCTCTGAATGGCAGCACGGCCTTCCGGTGTGTCAGCCACTCCTCCCAGCTTAGTGTCATCAGCAAACTTGCTGAGGGTACATTCTATACCCTCATCCAAGTCGTTGATGAAGATATTGAACAACACCGGTCCCAGTACCGACCCCTGAGGGACTCCACTGGTCACACACCTCCAACCAGATTCTGCCCCATTGACTACGACTCTCTGACTCCTTCCTTTCAACCAGTTCCTGATCCACCTCACTACCTGATCACCAAACCCATACTTGATCAACTTATCTACAAGGATGCTGTGAGAGACGGTGTCAAATGCTTTACTGAAATCAAGATAAACCACATCTACTGCTCTTCCATCATCTATCCACCTAGTCATTTCCTCATAGAAGGCTATGAGGTTAGTCAGACATGATTTACCCTTGATAAAACCATGCTGGCTGCTCTTGATGACCCCCATGTCCTTGATATGCCTGGACCACTGAGAAGAGCCTAACTCCATCTCCCTGACACTCACCCCTTACATATTTGAACACATTGATGAGGTCACCCCTCAGTCTCCTTTTCTCCAGACTAAAGAGACCCAGCTCCCTCAGCCTTTCCTCAGAAGGGAGATGTTCCACTCCCTTCATCATCTTAGTAGCTCTGCGCTGGACTCTTTCAAGCACTTCCCTGTCCTTCCTGAATTGAGGGGCCCAGAACTGGACACAATACTCCAGGTGCGGCCTCACCAATGCAGAATAGAGGGGGAGGAGAACCTCTCTTGACCTACTAACCACACCCTTTCTAATGCACCCCAGGATGCCATTGGCCTTCTTGGCCACAAGGGCACATTGCTGGCTCATGGTCATCCTGGAACAGGTCCAAAGGTGGCAACCAGGCTGGTGAAGGGACTCGAGCACAGGCCCTATGAGGAGAGGCTGAGAGAGCTGGGGGTGTTGAGGCTGGAGAAGAGGAGGCTCAGGGGAGACCTCATCACTCACTCCAACTCCCTGAAAGGAGGTTGGAGCCAGGTTCAACATTCCAAGTGCCAGGTCCTGAATTTTGGCCACAACAACCCCATGGGGAGCTCCAGAGTGGCAGAAAGGGACCTGGAAGGTGACCATGAGCCAGCAGTGTGGCCAAGAATCCCAAGGGCATCCTGGATGAGGAAGAGCGTGGCCAAGAGGTCCAGGGAAGGGATTCTGCCCCTGGGGAGGAGGCCACAGCTTGAGTCCTGTGTCCAGTTCTGGGCCTCTCAGCTCAGGAAGGAGATTGAGGTCCTGGAACAGGTCCAAAGGAGGCAACCAGGCTGGTGAAGGGACTCGAGCACAGGCCCTATGAGGAGAGGCTGAGGGAGCTGGGGCTGTTCAGCCAGGAGAAGAGGAGGCTCAGGGGAGACCTCATTGCTGTCTACAACTCCCTGAAAGGAGGTTGGAGCCAGGTGGGAACTGGACTCTTTTCACAGACGACCTTCAACAAGACAAGAGGACACAGTCTTAAGTTGTGCCAGGGGAGGTTTAGGTTGGAGATTAGAAAGAATTTCTTCACGGAGAGGGTGATCAGGCTATGGAATGGACTGCCCGGTGAGGTGGGAGATTCTCCGTCCCTGGAGACATTTAATGTGGCACTCAGTGCCATGGTCTAGCAACTGCTCCGGTGGGTCAAGGGTTGGACTCGATGATCTCTGAGGTCCCTTCCAACCCGGCTAATTCTATGATTCTATGATTCATGCTACCCCTGAAGCCACTGGAGGTGCTCCTCAAAATGGCTTCTTGAGGTGCTCCTCGAGGTTCTTCTTAAAAATGATTCTCAAGGTGGCCCTGAACCCACTCGAGGTTCTCCTTAAAGATGTTCCTCAAGATGAAGCCACTCGAGGTGCTCCTTGAGGTTCTCCTCAAAAAATTCTTCTCAAGGTGACCCTGAACCCACTTGAGATTCTCCTCAAAGTTTCTTCTCAAGATGCCCCTGAACCCACTCAAGGTTCTCCTCAAAAATTTTCTTCTGGAGATGCCCCTGAATCCACTTGAGGTTCTCCTCAAAATTCCTTTTCAAGGTGGCCCTGAACCCACTCGAGGTTCTCCTTAAAGATGTTCCTCAAGGTGAAGCTGCTCGAGGTGCTCCTTGAGGTTCTCCTCAAACAATTCTTCTCAAGGTGACCCTTAAGATGCCCCTGAACCCACTCGAGGTTCTCCTCAAAATGCCCCTGAACCCACTTGAGGTTCTCCTCAAAATTCCTTTTCAAGGTGGCCCTGAACCCATTCGAGGTTCTCCTTAAAGATGTTCCTCAAGGTGAAGCCACTCAAGGTGCTCCTTGAGGTTCTCCTCAAACAATTCTTCTCAAGGTGACCCTTAAGATGCCCCTGAACCCACTCGAGGTTCTCCTCAAAATGCCCCTGAACCCACTCAACGTTCTCCTCTGAATTTCTTCTCAAGGTGACCCTGAACCCACTCGAGGTTCTCCTTAAAGATGTTCCTCAAGGTGAAGCCACTCAAGGTGCTCCTTGAGGTTCTCCTCAAACAATTCTTCTCAAGGTGACCCTTAAGATGCCCCTGAACCCACTCGAGGTTCTCCTCAAAATGCCCCTGAACCCACTCAACGTTCTCCTCTGAATTTCTTCTCAATATGCCTCTGAACCCACTTGAGGTTCTCCTCAAAATGACCCTGATCTGAGGCAGCCTAGCACCCATCACCCTTATTTTTGGGGTGAAAAAGCCCTTTTTTGGGGGTGGCTGGAAGCATCATTCTCCATTCCAGGTCCAGAGAGCTTCAACTCTTGAATTAATTTTAAATTTTAATTCCCAATTAACCCTGATGAGCCAAAAACACTCATTATTCTCTCCAAAAAAACCTTAAAAAAAAAGGAAAATGGAATTTTTTTTTAGGACTTGAACACCCCCAGAACCCAACCCTGAGCCTTTCACCCGACCTCAACTCCCATTTTGGTTTTTATTGTCCAACAATTCCTTTTTTTTTTTTTATTGTCCCAAAGTTCCCGTTTCGCTTTTCACCCCTTTTGCCAGAAAAAAACGTGGGAAGTGGGAAAATTGGGGGGAAAAACCAACTTTTAGGTAAAAACCTCTTCAGAGTCCTTTGGCAACTTGGAGCCGCGCTTGAGGGAAGCCAAGAATTGGCGGGAAAACGGGAATTCCCCTCCTGAAGCGCCATTTTTTTCCTCCTGTTTCTGTTTTTGGGTTTTTTTCCTGTTTCTTGTGATTTTTGGACCCACCAGGAGGTCCCTGATGTTTCCACCTCCCCCCCCTTCCTTTTCCTCCTTGGCAACTTGGAGCCACGCTTGAGGGAAGCCAAGAATTGGCGGGAAAACGGGAATTCCCCCCCCAAAGCGCCATTTTTTCCCATTTTTTGTTGTTTTTTTTCCTCCTTTTTCTGTTTTTGGGTTTTTTTCCTGTTTCTTGTGATTTTTGGACCCACCAGGAGGTCCCTGATGTTTCCACCTCCCCCCCCTTCCTTTTCCTCCTTGGCACCTTGGAGCCGCGCTTGAGGGAAGCCAAGAATTGGCGGGAAAACGGGAATTCCCCCCCCGAAGCGCCATTTTTTCCCATTTTTTGTTGTTTTTTTTCCTCCTGTTTCTGTTTTTGGGTTTTTTTCCTGTTTCTTGTGATTTTTGGACCCACCCGGAGGTCCCTGATGTTTCCACCTCCCCCCCCTTCCTTTTCCTCCTTGGCACCTTGGAGCCGCGCTTGAGGGAAGCCAAGAATTGGCGGGAAAACGGGAATTCCCCCCCCAAAGTGCCATTTTTCCCCATTTTTTTCCTCCTGTTTTTTTTTTGGGTTTTTTTCCTGTTTCTTGTGATTTTGGGACCCACCAGGAGGTCCTTGATGTTTCCACCTCCCCCCCCTTCCTTTTCTTCCTTGGCAACTTGGAGCCGCGCTTGAGGGAAGCCAAGAATTGGCGGGAAAACGGGAATTCCCCCCCTGAAGCGCCATTTTTTCCCTTTTTTTGTGGTTTTTTTTCCTCCTATTTCCATTTTTGGGTTTTTTTCCTGTTTCTTGTGATTTTTGGACCCACCAGGAGGTCCCTGATGTTTCCACCTCCCCCCCCCTTCCTTTTCCTCCTCCTTCCTTTGGCCAAAAACTTGGCGGATGTCTCGCTACGACTCAACGCCGTCCATCCCCTGCCCCCCATCTCCCTGGGACCCCTCAGGACCCTCCCTGGAGGTCCCCAGGGCTGGGGAGGTCTTCTCCTCTTCCTCCTCCTCACTCCCCAAAGCCTCTTCCCCAAGTCCTGCTACGTCCAAAGGTTCCACCACCTCCGGCTGCTCCAAGCCCAACCCCAAGTTGGGCGATGGGACCATTTCCAGTTGTCCCCCTTCCAGTTGAGGAGGTCCCGGGGGGGTTTGGGGGTGACTTTTGCTTTTGTGAGCGGTGACGTTGTCCTTCTTCTCGAACTTCTTACCACAGATGTCACAGGAGAACTGGTAGAAGGTGTCAGCAGAATGTTTCTTCATGTGCCAGTTGAGGGAGGCCTTCTGGCGGCAGGTGAAGCCACAGATCTCACACCTGCCAAGAGGGGGGGGGAGAAAAAGAAACAAGATCTGAGGTAAAAATATTTAAAAAATAAAAAAATAAGTAAATATCTCGAGGGAGAAGGGGCTCGGCTTGAGGTGCTCCTCATGCTACCCCTGAAGCCACTGGAGGTGCTCCTCAAAATGGCTTCTCGAGGTTCTTCTTTAAAATGATTCTCAAGGTGGCCCTGAAGCCACGCAAGGTGCTCCTCAAAAACGTTCCTCAAGGTGAAGCCACTTGAGGTTCTCCTCAAAAAATCCTTCTCAAGGTGACCCTTAAGATGCCCCTGAACCCACTCGAGGTTCTCCTCAAAATGCCCCTGAACCCACTCAACGTTCTCCTCTGAATTTCTTCTCAAGATGCCCCTGAACCCACTTGAGGTTCTCCTCAAAATTTCTTCTCAAGATGCCTCTGAATCCACTTGAGGTTCTCCTTAAAGATGTTCCTCAAGATGAAGCCACTCGAGGTGCTCCTTGAGGTGCTCCTCAAACCTTCTCAAGGTGACCCTGAACCCACTCAAGGTTCTCCTCAAAATTTCTTCTCAAGATGCCCCTGAACCCACTCAACGTTCTCTGAATTTCTTCTCAAGATGACCCTGAACCCACTTGAGGTTCTCCTCAAAATTTTCTTCTCAAGATGCCCCTGAACCCACTCAAGATTCTCCTCAAAATTTTCTTCTGGAGATGCCCCTGAACCCACTCGAGGTTCTCCTCAAAGTTTCTTCTCAAGGTGCCCCTGAACCCACTCAAGGTTCTCCTTAAAGATGTTCCTCAAGATGAAGCCACTTGAGGTGCTCCTTGAGGTGCTCCTCAAAAAATTCTTCTCAAGGTGACCCTTAAGATGCCCCTGAACCCACTCAAGGTTCTCCTCAAAGTTTCTTCTCAAGAGGACCCTGAACCCACTCAAGATTCTCCTCAAAAATTTTCTTCTGGAGATGCCCCTGAACCCACTCAACGTTCTCCTCAAAATTTTCTTCTCAAGGTGACCCTGAACCCACTCAAGGTTCTCCTCAAAAACGTTCCTCAAGATGAAGCCACTCGAGGTGCTCCTTGAGGTTCTCCTCAAAAAATTCTTCTCAAGATGCCCCTGAACCCACTCAAGATTCTCCTCAAAATTTTCTTCTCAAGATGACCCTGAACCCATTCGAGGTTCTCCTTAAAGATGTTCCTCAAGATGAAGCCACTTGAGGTGCTCCTTGAGGTGCTCCTCAAAAAATTCTTCTCAAGGTGACCCTTAAGATGCCCCTGAACCCACTCAAGGTTCTCCTCAAAGTTTCTTCTCAAGATGCCCCTGAACCCACTCGAGGTTCTCCTTAAAGATGTTCCTCAAGGTGAAGCCGCTCGAGGTGCTCCTTGAGGTTCTCCTCAAAAAATTCTTCTCAAGATGCCCCTGAACCCACTCAAGATTCTCCTCAAAATTTTCTTCTCAAGATGACCCTGAATCCACTTGAGATTCTCCTCAAAGTTTCTTCTCAAGATGACCCTGAACCCACTCAACGTTCTCCTCAAAGTTTCTTCTCAAGATGACCCTGAACCCACTCAAGGTTCTCCTCAAAAACGTTCCTCAAGATGAAGCCACTCGAGGTGCTCCTTGAGGTTCTCCTCAAAAAATTCTTCTCAAGATGCCCCTGAACCCACTCAAGATTCTCCTCAAAATTTTCTTCTCAAGATGACCCTGAACCCATTCGAGGTTCTCCTTAAAGATGTTCCTCAAGATGAAGCCACTCGAGGTGCTCCTTGAGGTGCTCCTCAAACCTTCTCAAGGTGACCCTGAACCCACTCAAGGTTCTCCTCAAAATTTCTTCTCAAGATGCCCCTGAACCCACTCAACGTTCTCTGAATTTCTTCTCAAGATGCCCCTGAACCCACTCAAGATTCTCCTCAAAATTTTCTTCTGGAGATGCCCCTGAACCCACTCGAGGTTCTCCTCAAAGTTTCTTCTCAAGGTGCCCCTGAACCCACTCAAGGTTCTCCTTAAAGATGTTCCTCAAGATGAAGCCACTTGAGGTGCTCCTTGAGGTGCTCCTCAAAAAATTCTTCTCAAGGTGACCCTTAAGATGCCCCTGAACCCACTCAAGGTTCTCCTCAAAGTTTCTTCTCAAGAGGACCCTGAACCCACTCAAGATTCTCCTCAAAAATTTTCTTCTGGAGATGCCCCTGAACCCACTCAACGTTCTCCTCAAAATTTTCTTCTCAAGATGACCCTGAACCCACTCAAGGTTCTCCTTAAAGATGTTCCTCAAGATGAAGCCACTTGAGGTGCTCCTTGAGGTTCTCCTCAAAAAATTCTTCTCAAGGTGACCCTGAACCCACTTGAGATTCTCCTCAAAATTTCTTCTCAAGATGCCCCTGAACCCACTCGAGGTTCTCCTTAAAGATGTTCCTCAAGGTGAAGCCGCTCGAGGTGCTCCTTGAGGTTCTCCTCAAAGTTTCTTCTCAAGATGCCCCTGAACCCACTCAAGGTTCTCCTTAAAGATGTTCCTCAAGATGAAGCCACTTGAGGTGCTCCTTGAGGTTCTCCTCAAAGTTTCTTCTCAAGGTGACCCTGAACCCACTCAAGATTCTCCTCAAAATTTTCTTCTGGAGATGCCCCTGAACCCACTTGAGGTTCTCCTCAGTATTTCTTCTCAAGATGCCCCTGAAGCCACTGGTGGCCCTGAAGCCCCACAAGATGTCCCTTAAGGTGTCCCTGAAGCCCCTCAAGATGTCCCTCAAGGGTCCCTCAAGCCCCTGGCCCAGGAAAGGGCCGGAAACCTCCTGACCAAGCTACAACCTCCTCCCGCTGAGGTCCATGCTTCTAAATTTGGATGAAAAAGCACCAAAGGAGAAGGCTGGGTGCCACCCAGCTGTCCCAGTGTCACCCTGGTGGGTCCTGGCACTCACTGGAGGGGCTTCTCCCCCGTGTGGATCCGTCGGTGGATGATGAGGTTGCTGCTGGTGCGGAAGGAGCGGGCGCAGAACTCGCAGATGTAATCCCTGGTGTCTGGGGATGGGGACACAAGAAGAAGGTTTAAGGTTTGATCCAACCTGGAAGACCAACCCTGGACCTTCAGGATGGGATTTTGAGGTGGTTTGGAGGTTTTTGCAAGCCGGGAAATGGTGGAGGAAGATCTGGGAGGTGATGGTGGGGCCGTGGGGTCAACAGAAGAAGTTGGTGGAGGGTGGTGGGGGAAGAGGACTCACCAGTGTGGAGCTTCTGGTGCTCCTTGAGGTGTTTCTTGAAGTTGAAGGATTTGCCACAGCTGGGCTCGGAGCAGGTGAAGGTTTTCTGGTGGACATGTTGGTATTTCTTGTGGTGCTGATGGGTTTGCCAGGAGAAAAAGAGAGGAGTTGGGAGTTGAGAAGCCCAAGGGCACCTTCCAACCTCCCCCATTTTCCACCACCCCCCTCCAGGGGACCCCAAAACTGCTGCTGGGACCACCCCAGTCCCATCTTTGGGGGTGAGGTGGCCCAATCCCAAACCAACAACCGAGATGCCCCAAAGTGGAGCTTGGCCCCATCCTGGTGGGGCACCCAAGCTCCTGGGTGGTTCCCCAAGAGTTTTGGGAGCATCTGGGATGTTCTGAAGGGGGTGAATGGATCCCAAGCCAGGGGTTGGACCCTTCCTCACGTTGAGGTACTGCCGATTGGAGAAGATCTTCCCACAACCTTCGAAGTCGCAGAGGAGGAGCTCGCGCTTCGCCGCCTTCCTGCAGGAGAGAGAGGAAAGTTGAGGAAAAAAAGAATCCGTGGTCAAGGGAGGAGCAGCAGGAAGGACCTGGAAGCCCACCAGGATCCTCCTCACCCATCTTCAGGGCTTCCCCACCCATCAAAACCTCAACTTCAAGGCCAGAAAACCCCTGAGGAGGCCCCGGACGGCGCAAACGTCGCGGTCGTCGCGCCGCGGGTGGTGGAGATGCCACCTTTGTTTTCTCCAAAAGTTTGGGAAATGGGAATTCCTTCCCTTCCCCACCCACCTGATCCTCTTGGGACCAATCTGGGCCACGTCTTCATCAGGCAGGGGTGGTCTCCTCCTGCAGCTGCAAAGAGAAGGGAAGAAAAGAACAAACAACACCACAGTTTGAGATGTTTGAGCTTCTTGGGTTCTCCAACCTCAAGGCCAAGAGGGTTCCCAACCAACCCCATGCTCAAACCACCCTCTGGGCCAGCATTTTGGGTTCCTTTCAGCCATTTTGAGGGATTTCAAGCACGTTGGTGTGAAAAAATGGACTTTTCAGACAGGGAAAGTGGGGAAATTGTTTATTATTCAATACAAAACAAACAAAAAAACCTAAAATCTTTCACTTGGGTCTTGGGTTGAAGAACGTCACTGAGTCAACAGCAAAGGTTCCAGCTGGGATTGGATCAGCAATTTGGGGCCAAATCCCTGGAATTGAAGAGAGATCCGTTCAAAACGAGGCGTGAGGACAACGACCCCGCGTCCTCAGAGTCTTGGTTGGCCAAGAAAGTCAACGGGAGCTTTCCTCAACCTCTTGTGTCCACCCCCAATGGCCCTTTGGGGCATCTTGAGGTGTTTTGGGGGGTTTGAAGACCCCAAAAAATGGGAGAAAATGTTGAGAAATCCAAATTTTTAATTCCTAAACCCAAACTTTTAATGACTTCATGGAAGAGTTTGGGTTGGAAGGTTCCAACTCATCACCTTCCAACCTCCAAACTGAGTCAAAACTCATAAAAATGGACTTTTTCAACCTAAAATTTGACCCCTCCCCCAAGTGCCACGTGTCCAAATTCCATATTTACCCTCAGATTTTCTTTTCCTGGCCTCAATTTTGTTGTTTTTTTTTGCTTTTTTTCTTTTGCTCTTCTACCATTTCTGGACCTGTGAGGAGATGGAGAAGTTGTTTAACACCTCAAAAAGCAACAGAGGGAGCACGGAGCTAATTAAGAAAACCTTTAATGAAGCAGCACTAATTACCTGAGGAGTTTTGGGGTGTGTTTTGTTGAAGATCTCAACTTTGCTGAAGGCTTTCTGGTGGCTCCGGGGAATTTTGATGAAAAAAAAAGGGATTTTTGACTCCTTCAGGAGCCAAACTCCTGCCAAGTGACTTCTCCTCGCACGCCTGGACCATCCTCTTGAGTCCTCATCAAGCCCAACCTCTAATTAATTCTTCTTTGTGAAGCCCCAGCCAATGATTTGATGATTTGAGGTTATTTAGAGCCCAAAAAAAAAAGGGATTTTTCAGGCCTCTTGGTTGAGGTTGAGTTGAGGTTGAGTTGAGGTTGAGTTGAGGCTCCTGTCACCTCCTTGAGCTTCTGAACCTCCAGCTCCAGCTTGGGGTGTCCACCAGGAGATGTTTTTAGGGCTTTTTCAAGGAACTTCCAGCACCTCCTCAACCTCACTCCACAAGAGGTGATGGATCAATCCCAAGAAGCTTCCCCAGGACGAGGTCCACGCGATGGATCCTTCTCCCCCCTCCCAACCTCCCAACACTTCTTACAAACTCTGCCACCCAACGAGGTCAAACAACTCTGTCCTGCAACCAACAGCACCACGAGGAGCCCCCTGGGGGACATTTCTGGTTGGTTTGGATGGTTTCCATCTGGTTGCTCGTCCCCAACGCTCCCTCAGCGGCCAACGGAGTGGTGATTGTCCCCAAACAGCCCCCATTGGTGTCCACGTGGCCATCATGGCTCACCTGACTCCTCCAAGCTTCTCCTCTGGTGGGCTGGAGCTGCTCAGGGTTGGCTCGTGTGATGGTGGCTCCTCCTTGATGGGTTTCTTCTGAGCTTTGGGTTGGGTTTGTCGGCGCTGGGGCTCGGAGTCGCTGGGAGAGGAGATGGACATGGGAGAGGCAAGAGGGTTTAGATGGTTGGAGGGGGTTGGAGATGGTAAGACAATGGTTGGACATTGGTGGGAGGGGGTTGGACGTTGGTGGGAGGTTGGTGGGAGGTTGGTTGGACATTGAAGGTTGGTGGAAGGGGGTTGGAGGTGGTAAGACATTGGTTGGAGGTGGTTGGACGTTGGTTGGAGGGGGTTGGAGATGGTAAGACATTGGTTGGAGGTGGTTGGACGTTGGTGGGAGGGGGTTGGAGATGGCAAGACATTGGTTGGAGGTGGGTGCATGTGGCAGGATGTTGGTTGGAGGAGGTTGGATGTTGGTTGGAGGAGGTTGGAGGAGGTTGGAGGTTGGAGGTTGGAGGTGGCTGGATGTTGGTTGGAGGGGGTTGGAGGTGGCTGGATGTTGGTTGGAGGTGGTTGGAGGTTGGTTGGAGGTTGGTTGGAGGTGGTTGGAGGTTGGTTGGAGGTTGGTTGGAGGTTGGTTGGAGGTTGGTTGGAGGTTGGTTGGAGGTTGGTTGGAGAGGGTTGGAGAGGGTTGGAGAGGGTTGGAGAGGGTTGGAGAGGGTTGGAGAGGGTTGGAGAGGGTTGGAGAGGGTTGGATGTGGTAGGACATTGGTTGGAGAGGGTTGGATGGTGGTTGGATGGTGGTGAGACACGGCAGGACATTGGTGGGAGGTGGTTGGAGGGGGTTGGAGATAGTAAGACATTGGTTGGAGGTGGTTAGATGTTGGTTGGGCATTGGTGGGACATGGCAAGACATTGGTTGGATGTTGGTTGGACGTTGGTTGGAGGGGGTTGGACGTTGGTTGGAGGGGGTTGGACATCCCAAAGACCCCCCCAGGCAGCAGGTGGTCCCTCCCCAGAAGGCTTCACCCTTTTGAGCCCAGCAGCTCCTTCTGGAGGTGCCCCCAGGACCCCATCCCCACCTCCTCCCGTCTCCAGCAGGGGCTGAGAGCCCTCCCAGTGCTCCCAGTTCCATGGCTGCTTCTTCCCTCACCTGTCCAGGGATGGGTGGTAGTTCTCATCACGCAGATCGTCGCTGTAGGCCAAGTCTTCCTCCTCCTCCTCCTCCTCCTCCTCCTCTTCCTCTCCTTGAGCTTCGTCCCCTCCTTCCCGTTTCTCCTCCGGGTCGCGGGCGCTGAGGGAACGGGAGGATCCAAGTCAACCCCGGGAGGATCCAAATCAAGCCCAGGAGGATCCAAATCAAGCCCGGGAGGATCCAAGTCAACCCCGGGAGGATCCAAGTCAACCCCGGGAGGATCCAAGTCAACCCAGGAAGATCCAAGTCAACTCTAGGAGGATCCAAGTCAACCCTGGGAGGATCCAGGTCAACGCCGGGAGGATCCAGGTCAACGCCGGGAGGATCCAGGTCAACGCCGGGAGGATCCAGGTCAACCCTGGGAAGATCCAGGTCAACTCCGGGAGGATCCAAGTCAACCCTGGGAGGATCCAAGTCAACCCCGGGAAGATCCAAGTCAACCCCGGGAGGATCCAAGTCAACCCCGGGAGGATCCAAGTCAATCCCGGGAGGATCCAAGTCAACGCCGGGAGGATCCAAGTCAACGCCGGGAGGATCCAAGTCAACCCCGGGAAGATCCAAGTCAACCCCGGGAAGATCCAAGTCAACCCCGGGAGGATCCAAGTCAACCCCGGGAGGATCCAAGTCAACCCCGGGAAGATCCAAGTCAACCCGGGAGGATCCAAGTCAACCCTGGGAGGATCCAGGTCAACGCCGGGAGGATCCAAGTCAACCCCGGGAGGATCCAAGTCAACCCAGGAAGATCCAAGTCAACTCTAGGAGGATCCAAGTCAACCCTGGGAGGATCCAAGTCAACGCCGGGAGGATCCAGGTCAACCCTGGGAAGATCCAGGTCAACCCTGGGAAGATCCAGGTCAACTCCGGGAGGATCCAAGTCAACCCTGGGAGGATCCAAGTCAACCCCGGGAAGATCCAAGTCAACCCCGGGAGGATCCAAGTCAACCCTGGGAGGATCCAAGTCAACGCCGGGAGGATCCAGGTCAACGCCGGGAGGATCCAGGTCAACCCCGGGAGGATCCAAGTCAACCCTGGGAGGATCCAAGTCAACTCTAGGAGGATCCAAGTCAACCCCAGGAAGATCCAAGTCAACTCTAGGAGGATCCAAGTCAACCCTGGGAGGATCCAAGTCAACCCCGGGAGGATCCAAGTCAACCCCGGGAAGATCCAAGTCAACCCCGGGAGGATCCAAGTCAACCCCGGGAGGATCCAAGTCAACCCCAGAAGACCCAAGTCAACCCCAGGAAGATCCAGGTCAACCCTGGGAGGATCCAAGTCAACCCCGGGAGGATCCAAGTCAACCCCGGGAAGACCCAAGTCAACTCTGGGAGGATCCAAGTCAACCCCGGGAAGATCCAAGTCAACCCCGGGAGGATCCAAGTCAACCCTGGGAAGATCCAAGTCAACTCTGGGAGGATCCAAGTCAACCCCGGGAGGATCCAAGACAACCCCGGGAGGATCCAAGTCAACCCCGGGAGGATCTTTGGTGGAGAAACTCAAGGGATGGGGTGGATGGGCCCAACTTTGACCTTCAGCCTCTGGAGAAGCCTCGTGCAGGACACCACTCACCTCCCGTTGGCCTTCGGGGCCGTTCCCATCTCCGGCACCGCTGGAGCTGCAAGGAGACAATGGGAATTGTGAGGAGAAGTTGGGAGAGGAAGAAGATGGGGAGGGTTGGGAAGGTCCCAGACGGTGCCATCCCATTGGCCAGAAGAAACAAAGGCCACGTTGTTCCTGAATAACTCTACTGGAAGAAGCTCAACATCTTCTCGAGTTATCTACAAAAAGGGGGGTTGGAGCCATGGGGGGGGGTCAGGGAGGTCCTTTTTGGGGTCCCTAGGGGTTTTCCAGGAGAAGAAGAGGATGGAGAAGAGGAAGGAGCCCGGTGGGTGACTCCTCCCCCTCCTTTCCCCACCCCAAAAGACGTTGGGGAGCAAGAGGGAGACAACGGGGTCGGAGGAACAACCAATCCCAAGAAGAAGGGGATGAACCAAAGGGAGAAGAAGACCCTGGAGGAACTCACTTGTGTTCTCACCACCACAACTTCCTCCTTCTCCTTGCTCCCCATCACCCCCAGGCGACGAAACTCCTCCCTCAGCCTCAGTTTCCCCCTTCCTGGACTCGCCGAGGGGACGCGCTCGCCGCAGCGACCGCCGGCGCCCGGCGCCGGGTGAGGAACCGCGGTGGGGATCCCTTCCTTGGTCTTCTCCACGGGGGTGACCTGAGGGGAGGGGACAGTCCCCTGGGGGGTTGGGGACACCCCAGGAGAAGGTGTGACCCGCCACGCACTCCCACACCAGGCGGGAGGCGTCACCCGTGGGCGGGGCCTTGACGTCGGGGACGAAGCCGCATTCTTGGCCGTGGCCGTGGGACAAGACCACCAAACGTTGGAGAGCATCAGCGTGGAGAAAGGTGGGGTCTGGGTCACCTGAAAACACAGGAAAAAACCCTAAAAAAGTCCTTTTAGGGATTGGGGAAAAAAAAACTCTAAACATTGGGGGGTTTTTCTCTCAGTTTTGGGGTGGAAAACCCAAAGTTGGGTGGGGTGGCGCCAAGGGGTTCCCTCCACCTGCTGGGATTCCACCTGCCCCTTGTTCAGGAAAAACCCCAAAAAACCCAAATAATCCCCTTAAAAACCCCAAATAATTCTCTTAAAAACCCCAAATAATTAATTAAAAAACCCCAAATAATCTCATTAAAAACCCCAAATAATCCCCTAAAAAACCCCAAATAATCCCCTTAAAAACCCCAAATAATCTCCTTAAAAACCCCAAATAATCTCCTTAAAAAAACCCAAATAATCCCCTTAAAAACCCCAAATAATTCCCTTAAAAACCCCAAATAATCCCCTTAAAACCCCCAAATAATCCCCTAAAAAACCCCAAATAATCCCCTTAAAAACCCCAAATAATTCATTAAAAAAAACCCCAAATAATTCATTAAAAAAAACCCCAAATAATTCCCTTAAAAACCCCAAATAATTCCCTTAAAAACCCCAAATAATCCCCTAAAAAACCCCAAATAATCCCCTTAAAAACCCCAAATAATTCCCTTAAAAACCCCAAATAATCCCCTAAAAAACCCCAAATAATTCCCTTAAAAACCCCAAATAATCCCCTAAAAAACCCCAAATAATTCCCTTAAAAACCCCAAATAATCCCCTTAAAAACCCCAAATAATCCCCTTAAAAACCCCAAATAATTCCCTTAAAACCCCAAATAATTCATTAAAAAAACCCCAAATAATTCCCTTAAAAACCCCAAATAATCCCCTAAAAAACCCCAAAAAATTCATTAAAAAAAACCCCAATAATCCCCTTAAAAACCCCAAATAATTCCCTTAAAAACCCCAAATAATCCCCTAAAACCCCAATAATCCCCTAAAAACCCCAATAATCCCCTAAAAACCCCAAATAATCCCCTAAAAACCCCAATAACCCCCTAAAAACCCCAAATAATCCCCTTAAAAACCCCAAATAATCCCCTTAAAAACCCCAAATAATCTCCTTAAAAACCCCAAATAATCCCCTTAAAAACCCCAAATAATCCCCTAAAAAACCCCAAATAATCCCCTTAAAAACCCCAAATAATCCCCTTAAAAACCCCAAATAATTAATTAAAAAACCCCAAATAATTCCCTTAAAAACCCCAAATAATCCCCCTAAAAACCCCAAATAATCCCCTTAAAAACCCCAAATAATCCCCTAAAAAACCCCAAATAATCCCCTTAAAAACCCCAAATAATCCCCTTAAAAACCCCAAATAATCCCCTTAAAAACCCCAAATAATTCATTAAAAAAAACCCAAATAATCCCCTTAAAAACCCCAAATAATCCCCTAAAAAAACCCAAATAATCCCCTTAAAAACCCCAAATAATTCCCTTAAAAACCCCAAATAATCCCCTTAAAAAACCCCAAATAATCCCCTTAAAAACCCCAAATAATTCATTAAAAAAACCCCAAATAATCCCCTTAAAAACCCCAAATAATTAATTAAAAAACCCCAAATAATTCCCCTAAAAACCCCAAATAATCCCTTAAAAACCCCAAATAATCCCCTTAAAAACCCCAAATAATCCCCTTAAAAACCCCAAATAATCCCCTTAAAAACCCCAAATAATCCCCTTAAAAACCCCAAATAATCCCCTTAAAAACCCCAAATAATCCCCTTAAAAACCCCAAATAAATCCCTTAAAAACCCCAAATAATTCCCTAAAAACCCCAAATAATCCCCTTAAAAACCCCAAATAATTCATTAAAAAAACCCCAAATAATCCCCTTAAAAAACCCAAATAATCCCCTTAAAAACCCCAAATA
>NW_022045502.1:32429-76735 GCF_003957555.1 Calypte anna | reverse complement strand
CACCTTGAGAAGAATTTTTTGAGGAGCACCTCAAGGAGCACCTCAAGTGGCTTCATCTTGAGGAACATCTTTAAGGAGAACCTTGAGTGGGTTCAGGGTCATCTTGAGAAGAAAATTTTGAGGAGAATCTTGAGTGGGTTCAGGGGCATCTCCAGAAGAAAATTTTGAGGAGAATCTTGAGTGGGTTCAGGGGCATCTTGAGAAGAAAATTTTGAGGAGAACCTCAAGTGGGTTCAGGGTCATCTTGAGAAGAAATTCAGAGAACGTTGAGTGGGTTCAGGGGCATCTTGAGAAGAAATTTTGAGGAGAACCTTGAGTGGGTTCAGGGTCACCTTGAGAAGGTTTGAGGAGCACCTCAAGGAGCACCTCGAGTGGCTTCATCTTGAGGAACATCTTTAAGGAGAACCTCAAGTGGATTCAGGGGCATCTTGAGAAGAAATTTTGAGGAGAACCTCAAGTGGGTTCAGGGGCATCTTGAGAAGAAATTCAGAGGAGAACGTTGAGTGGGTTCAGGGGCATTTTGAGGAGAACCTCGAGTGGGTTCAGGGGCATCTTAAGGGTCACCTTGAGAAGGATTTTTTGAGGAGAACCTCAAGTGGCTTCACCTTGAGGAACGTTTTTGAGGAGCACCTTGCGTGGCTTCAGGGCCACCTTGAGAATCATTTTAAAGAAGAACCTCGAGGAGCACCTCAAGAAGCCATTTTGAGGAGCACCTCCAGTGGCTTCCGGGTAGCCTGAGGAGCACCTCAAGGCCGAGCCCCTTCTCCCTCGAAGATATCTTACTTATTTTTTTATTTTTTAAATATCTTTTCAACCTCAGATTCTCGTTTCTTTTTCTCCCCCCCCCCCCCCTCCCTTGGGGGGGCGGCGGCAGGTGTGAGAATCTTGTGGGCTTCAACCTGCCGACGCCAAGAAAGGCCTCCCTCACTGGCACCCTATGAAAAGAACATTCTAGCGGGAACACCTTCCTACCATTTCTCGCTGTGAGCATACTGGTGGAAGAAGCTTCGAGAAGAAGGGAACAACCGTGCGACCGCTCACAAAAGCAAAAGTCACCCCCCAAACCCCCCGGGACCTCCTCAACTGGAAGGGGGACAACTGGAAATGGTCCCCTCGCCCAACTTGGGGTTGGGCTTGGAGCAGCCGGAGGTGGTGGAACCTTTGGACGTAGCAGGACTTGGGGAAAGAGGCTTTGGGGAGTGAGGAGGAGGAAGAGGAGAAGACCTCCCCAGCGCTGGGACCTCCAGGAGGGTCCTGAAGGGGTCCCAGGGAGATGGGGGCAGGGGATGGACGGCCGTTGAGCTCGTAGCGAGACATCCGCCCAAAGTTTTTGGCCAAAGGAAAGGAGGAGGAAAGGAAGGGGGGGGGAGGTGGAAACATCAGGGACCTCCTGGTGGGTCCAAAAATCACAAGAAACAGGAAAAAAACCCAAAAACAGAAAAAGGAGGAAAAAAAACAACAAAAAAAGGGAAAAAATGGAACTTCGGGGGGGGGAATTCCCGTTTTCCCGCCAATTCTTGGCTTCCCTCAAGCGCGGCTCCAAGGTGCCAAGGAGGAAAAGGAAGGGGGGGGAGGTGGAAACATCAGGGACCTCCTGGTGGGTCCAAAAATCACAAGAAACAGGAAAAAAAACCCAAAAACAGAAACAGGAGGAAAAAAAACAACAAAAAAAGGGAAAAAATGGCGCTTCAGGGGGAATTCCCGTTTTCCCGCCAATTCTTTGCTTCCCTCAAGCGCGGCTCCAAGTGCCAAGGAGGGAAAAGGAAGGGGGGGAGGTGGAAACATCAGGGACCTCCTGGTGGGTCCAAAAATCACAAGAAACAGGAAAAAAAACCAAAAACAGAAACAGGAGGAAAATAAACCACAAAAAATGGGGAAAAATGGCGCTTCAGGGCGGGAATTCCCGTTTTCCCGCCAATTCTTGGCTTCCCTCAAGCGCGGCTCCAAGTTGCCAAGGAGGAAAAGGAAGGGGGGGGAGGTGGAAACATCAAGGACCTCCTGGTGGGTCCAAAAATCACAAGAAACAGGAAAAAAAACCCAAAAACAGAAACAGGAGGAAAAAAATGGCGCTTCAGGAGGGGAATTCCCGTTTTCCCGCCAATTCTTGGCTTCCCTCAAGCGCGGCTCCAAGTTGCCAAAGGACTCTGAAGAGGTTTTTACCTAAAAGTTGGTTTTTCCCCCCAATTTTCCCACTTCCCACGTTTTTTTATGGCAAAAGGGGTGAAAAGCAAAACGGGAACTTTGGGACAATAAAAAAAAAAAAGGAATTGTTGGACAATAAAAACCAAAATGGGAGTTGAGGTCGGGTGAAAGGCTCAGGGTTGGGTTCTGGGGTTGTTCAAGTCCTAAAAAAAATTCCATTTTCCTTTTTTTAAGTTTTTTTTTTTGAGAGAATAATGAGTATTTTTGGCTCATCAGGGTTAATTGGGAATTAAAATTTAAAATTAATTCAAGAGTTGAAGCTCTCTGGACCTGGAATGGAGAATGATGCTTCAAGCCACCCCCAAAAAAGGGCTTTTTCAACCCAAAAATAAGGGTGATGGGTGCTAGGCTGCCTCAGATCAGGGTCATTTTGAGGAGAACCTCAAGTGGGTTCAGGGGCATCTCCAGAAGAAAATTTTTGAGGAGAATCTTGAGTGGGTTCAGGGGCATCTTGAGAAGAAATTCAGAGGAGAACGTTGAGTGGGTTCAGGGGCATTTTGAGGAGAACCTCAAGTGGGGTCAGGGGCATCTTAAGGGTCACCTTGAGAAGAATTGTTTGAGGAGAACCTCAAGGAGCACCTCAAGTGGTTTCATCTTGAGGAACATCTTTAAGGAGAACCTCGAGTGGGTTCAGGGCCACCTTGAAAAGGAATTTTGAGGAGAACGTTGAGTGGGTTCAGGGGCATTTTTAGGAGAACCTTGAGTGGGTTCAGGGGCATCTTAAGGGTCACCTTGAGAAGAATTGTTTGAGGAGAACCTCAAGGAGCACCTCGAGCAGCTTCACCTTGAGGAACATCTTAAGGAGAACCTCGAGTGGGTTCAGGGCCACCTTGAGAATCATTTTTAAGAAGAACCTCGAGGAGCACCTCAAGAATCATAGAATCATAGAATCATAGAATTAGCCGGGTTGGAAGGGACCTCAGAGATCATCGAGTCCAACCCTTGACCCACCGGAGCAGTTGCCACCTCACCGGGCAGTCCATTCCATAGCCTGATCACCCTCTCCGTGAAGAAATTCTTTCTAATCTCTAACCTAAACCTCCCCTGGCACAACTTAAGACTGTGTCCTCTTGTCTTGTTGAAGGTCGTCTGTGAAAAGAGTCCAGTTCCCACCTGGCTCCAACCTCCTTTCAGGGAGTTGTAGACAGCAATGAGGTCTCCCCTGAGCCTCCTCTTCTTCAGGCTGAACACCCCCAGCTCTCTCAGCCTCTCCTCACAGGATCTGTGCTCGAGTCCCTTCACCAGCCCAGTTGCCTCCTTTGGACCTGTTCCAGGACCTCTACATCCTTCTTAAACTGAGGGGCCCAGAACTGGACACAGGACTCAAGCTGTGGCCTCACCAGGGGCAGAATCCCTTCCCTGGATCTCTTGGCCACCAGCCCAGGATGCCATTGGCCTTCTTGGCCACCTGGGCACACTGCTGGCTCCTCTTCAGCTTCCTGGCAATCCAGACTCCCAGGTCCCTTTCTGCCACTCTGTGCCCAGCCTGGAGCTCCCCATGGGGTTGTTGTGGCCAAAGTGCAGGACCCGGCACTTGGAATGTTGAACCTCATCCCGTTGGAATCAGCCCAACTCTCCAACCTCCTGTCAGGGAGTTGTAGACAGCAATGAGGTCTCCCCTGAGCCTCCTCTTCTCCAGCCTCAACACCCCCAGCTCTCTCAGCCTCTCCTCATAGGGCCTGTGCTCGAGTCCCTTCACCAGCCTGGTTGCCTCCTTTGGACCTGTTCCAGGACCTCTACATCCTTCTTAACTGAGGGGCCCAGAACTGGACACAGGACTCAAGCTGTGGCCTCCTTCGCCCAGGGACAGAATCGCCTTCCTTGGGCCGACCTCTTGGCCACGTCCTTCCTCATCCAGGATGCCCTTGGGATTCTTGGCCACACTGCTGGCTCATGGTCACCTTCCAGATCCCTTTCTGCCACTCTGGAGCTCCCCATGGGGTTGTTGTGGCCAAAATTCAGGACCTGGCACTTGGAATGTTGAACCTGGCTCCAACCTCCTTTCAGGGAGTTGTAGACAGCGATGAGGTCTCCCCTGAGCCTCCTCTTCTCCAGCCTCAACACCCCCAGCTCTCTCAGCCTCTCCTCACAGGATCTGTGCTCGAGTCCCTTCACCAGCCTGGTTGCCTCCTTTGGACTTGTTCCAGGATGACCATGAGCCAGCAATGTGCCCTTGTGGCCAAGAAGGCCAATGGCATCCTGGGGTGCATTAGAAAGGGTGTGGTTAGTAGGTCAAGAGAGGTTCTCCTCCCCCTCTATTCTGCATTGGTGAGGCCGCACCTGGAGTATTGTGTCCAGTTCTGGGCCCCTCAGTTCAGGAAGGACAGGGAAGTGCTTGAAAGAGTCCAGCGCAGAGCTACTAAGATGATTAAGGGAGTGGAACATCTCCCTTATGAGGAAAGGCTGAGGGAGCTGGGTCTCTTTAGTTTGGAGAAAAGGAGACTGAGGGGTGACCTCATCAATGTGTTCAAATATGTAAGGGGTGAGTGTCAGGGAGATGGAGTTAGGCTCTTCTCAGTGGTCCAGGCATATCAAGGACATGGGGGTCATCAAGAGCAGTCAGCATGGTTTTATCACGGGTAAATCATGTCTGACTAACCTCATAGCCTTCCATGAGGAAATGACTAGGTGGATAGATGATGGTAGAGCGGTAGATGTGGTTTATCTTGATTTCAGTAAAGCATTTGACACCGTCTCTCACAGCATCCTTGTAGATAAGTTGATCAAGTATGGGTTTGGTGATCAGGTAGTGAGGTGGATCAGGAACTGGTTGAAAGGAAGGAGTCAGAGAGTTGTAGTCAATGGGGCAGAATCTGGTTGGAGGTGTGTGACCAGTGGAGTCCCTCAGGGGTCGGTACTGGGACCGGTGTTGTTCAATATCTTCATCAACGACTTGGATGAGGGTATAGAGTGTACCCTCAGCAAGTTTGCTGATGACACTAAGCTGGGAGGAGTGGCTGACACACCAGAAGGCTGTGCTGCCATTCAGAGAGACTTAGACAGGCTGGAGAGTTGGGCAGGGAGAAACATGATGAAATTCAACAAGGGGAAGTGTAGAGTTTTGCATTTGGGGAAGAACAACACGATGGCCCAGTATAGGTTGGGGGCTGACCTGCTGGAGAGCAGTGTAGGTGAAAGAGACCTGGGGGTCCTGGTAGACAAGAAGATGACCATGAGCCAGCAATGTGCCCTTGTGGCCAAGAAGGCCAATGGCATCCTGGGGTGCATTAGAAAGGGTGTGGTTAGTAGGTCAAGAGAGGTTCTCCTCCCCCTCTATTCTGCATTGGTGAGGCCGCACCTGGAGTATTGTGTCCAGTTCTGGGCCCCTCAGTTCAGGAAGGACAGGGAAGGACAACCCCACCCTATGAGAAGCTTAAAAAAAAAATAAAAAAAAAGGAATTTTGGGGCTATTTTAGGGTTTTTGAGGTGGTTTTGGGGTTTTTGCACAGCAACTTTTATTTCCCCACTGAGCAGAGGGAGGGAACAGCAGCACGAGGGGTTGGAAGGAGGGGGGGGACAAGGACACACACGAGGGTCTCAACCCAGAGCCCACCCCCCCCAAACCCATCCCCAATTTTGGGGTCAAATCACCAATTCTGAGCAGTTTCAACTTGGTGACATCCCTAAAACGTTGAGGTTTTGGGGGTTTTTAGGGGGGGGATGTCCAAAAATAAAAATATCCATCTCCTCCCCCCCCCTAATATTTAATTTTAATTTCTTTTTAACTCGACACCCCAGGTGCTGAACTTTAAGGTGGGGGAAGCCATGAGGGGAAATTTTTGGGGGGTTTTTTGCTCTTTTAGGGAAAAAAAAAAAGGGCTCAGCAGAAAAAAATCAATTTTGGAGGTGAAAAAGGGACAATAAGGAGTTTGGGGTCATCTGAAAGAAAAAAAGTGTGGAAAAAAGGGGAGGGTTAAGGAATATTTTTCCCCCCTAGGGTTGGTTGAGACCCCAAAGGGAAGTTTTGAGGGTTAAAAACCTCAATTTTTGTGAAATTCAAGCAAAAAAATAACCTCTGAGCTTTGAAGGTGCAAAAGGGACAATGAGGAGGAGTTTGGGGGCTTGAAGGGGAAAATGGGGGGTTTGGGGTCTTCTGGAGAAGGTGGAGAATAAAGGGGGGGAATTACTGAGGTTGGTGGAGACCCCAGAGGAAAGATTTGAGGGGAAAATTCTCCAATTTGAGGAGAAAAAATGGAAAAAAAGAGAAAACTGAGGAGTTTTGGGGGAGTTTGGGGTCCTCTGAAAGAAGGTGGAGGAATTACCGAGGTTGGTGGAGACCCCAGAGGAAAGATTTGAGGGCAAAATTCTCCAATTTGAGGAGAAAAATCTGAAAAAGAGAAAACTGAGGAGTTTTGGGGTCTTCCAGAAAAATCTGAAAAAGAGAAAACTGAAGAGTTTTGGGGTCTTCAACTTTCAAGGTGAAAAAGGGGGAGTTTGGGGTCCTCTGAAAGAAGGTGGAGGAATTACCGAGGTTGGTGGAGACCCCAGAGGAAAGATTTGAGGGCAAAATCCTCCAATTTGAGGAGAAAAAATGGAAAAAAAGAGAAAACTGAGGAGTTTTGGGGCCTTCAAAGTGAAAAGGGGAGTTTGGGGTCCTCTGAAAGGTGGTGGAGGAATTACTGAGGTTGGTGGAGACCCCAGAGGATAAGTTTTGAGGGGAAAATTCTCCAATTTGAGGAGAAAAATCTGAAAAAGAGAAAACTGAAGAGTTTTGGGGTCTTCAACCTTCAAGGTGAAAATGGGGGAGTTTGGGGTCTTCTGAAAGAAGGTGGAGGAATTACTGAGGTTGGTGAAGACCCCAGAGGAAAGATTTGAGGGTCAAAGCCTCCAATTTGAGCAGAAAAATCTGAAAAAGAGAAAACTGAGGAGTTTTGGAGTCTTCGAGGTGAAAATGGGGGAGTTTGGGGTCTTCTGAAAGAAGGTGGAGGAATTACTGAGGTTGGTGGAGACCCCAGAGGAAAGATTTGAGGGGAAAATTCTCCAATTTGAGGATAAAAATCTGAAAAAGAGAAAACTGAGGAGTTTTGGGGCCTTCGAGGTGAAAATGGGGGAGTTTGGGGTCCTCTGAAAGAAGGTGGAGGAATTACTGAGGTTGGTGGAGACCCCAGAGGAAAGATTTGAGGGGAAAATTCTCCAATTTGAGGAGAAAAATCTGAAAAAGAGAAAACTGAGGAGTTTTGGGGCCTTCAAAGTGAAAAGGGGAGTTTGGGGTCCTCTGAAAGGTGGTGGAGGAATTACTGAGGTTGGTGGAGACCCCAGAGGATAAGTTTTGAGGGTCAAAGTCTCCAATTTGAGGAGAAAAATCTGAAAAAGAGAAAACTGAGGAGTTTTGGGGTCTTCAACCTTGCCGGTGGAGACTTCGGGGCCCTCAAAGCGAGGGGTGGGGATGACCTTTGTGGGGAGGGGGAGAAGTTGGGGGCCATGTTGGGGGTGTCAGTTGCAGAGGGAGAGGGAGGAGCCCACGTAGAAGAGCCAAAAGAAGGGGAAAATCTTCTCGGTGAAGGCGGCGGTGAAAGTGAAGATGGGCGCCATGTTGTCGGCGTTGTAGAAGGCCACCCAACCCCCCTCGTAGTCCAGGTAGACCCCAATCTTCCTGGGCCTCTCGCAGAGGGACAGAGGGGTCTCGGGGGAGGTGAACGCCTGATACTGATCCCAGTTTTTCCCTTTCCAGTTCAACCCCACCGCCCAGATCCCCTCCTCGGGGGCGAAATCGATTTTCTCCTTCCTGCGCACCGACTCGCGGGCGGCGCCCAGCACCCAACTCTCCCCATCCCCCACCTCCACCTCCCAGTAATGGCGCCCGGCCAGGAAACCCTCGGCCGCCAAGACACAGAAGGAAAAATCAAATCTCTTGGGGTTTGGAGGCAGCTCCTGGGGAGCGCTCCGGAGACGGACGCTCCTTTTGTCTTCTGACAGCACCAGGTAAGGGTTGGCGGTGTCGGGATCCAAGGAGAGATCACCTGGAGGGGAGGGAGAGGGAAACTGAGGAAAATTCCACCTCAAAAGCCAACCTGGATGAAGATTCCCCCCATCTCCACCTCAAAACCCAACCAGGATAACGATTTCCAACATTTTCACCTCAAAACCCAACCAAAATGATGATTCCTGCCACTTTCACCTCAAAACACAACTTGGGTGATGATGATTTCCCCATCTCCACCTCAAAACCCAACCTGGATGATGATTCCTCCATTTTCACCTCAAAACCCAACCTGGATGATGATGATTCCTCCATTTTCACCTCAAAACCCAACCAGGATGATGATTCCTGCCACTTTCACCTCAAAACCCAACCTGGATGATGATGATTCCTCCATTTTCACCTCAAAACCCAACCAGGATGATGATTCCCACCACTTTTACCTCAAAACCCAACCTGGATGATGATTCCTCCATTTTCACCTCAAAACCCAACCAGGATGATGATTCCCACCACTTTTACCTCAAAACCCAACCTGGATGATGATGATTCCCCCCATCTCCACCTCAAAACCCAACCTGGATGATGATGATTCCTCCATTTTCACCTCAAAGCCCAACCACGATGATGATTCCTCCATTTTCACCTCAAAACCCAACCAGGATAACGATTTCCAACATTTTCACCTCAAAACCCAACCAGAATGATGATTCCCACCACTTTTACCTCAAAACCCAACCTGGATGATGATGATTCCCCCCATCTCCACCTCAAAGTCCAACCACGATGATGATTCCTCCATTTTAACCTCAAAACCCAACCTGGATGATGATTCCCGCCACTTTTACCTCAAACCCCAACCTGGATGATGATGATTCCTCCATTTTCACCTCATAACCCAACCAGGATGATGATTCCTGCCACTTTTACCTCAAAACCCAACCTGGATGATGATGATTCCCCCCATCTCCACCTCAAAGTCCAACCACGATGATGATTCCTCCATTTTCACCTCAAAACTCAACCTGGATGATGATGATTCCTCCATTTTCACCTCAAAGCCCAACCACGATGATGATTCCTCCATTTTCACCTCAAAACCCAACCAGGATAACGATTTCCAACATTTTCACCTCAAAACCCAACCAGAATGATGATTCCCACCACTTTTACCTCAAAACCCAACCTGGATGATGATGATTCCCCCCATCTCCACCTCAAAGTCCAACCACGATGATGATTCCTCCATTTTAACCTCAAAACCCAACCTGGATGATGATTCCCGCCACTTTTACCTCAAACCCCAACCTGGATGATGATGATTCCTCCATTTTCACCTCAAAACCCAACCTGGATGATGATTCCCGCCACTTTTACCTCAAACCCCAACCTGGATGATGATGATTCCCCCATCTCCACCTCAAAACCCAACCTGGATGATGATGATTCCTCCATTTTCACCTCAAAGCCCAACCACGATGATGATTCCCACCACTTTTACCTCAAAACCCAACCAGGATGATGATTCCTCCATTTTCACCTCATAACCCAACCAGGATGATGATTCCTGCCACTTTTACCTCAAAACCCAACCTGGATGATGATGATTCCTCCATTTTCACCTCATAACCCAACCAGGATGATGATTCCTGCCACTTTTACCTCAAAACCCAACCTGGATGATGATGATTCCTCCATTTTCACCTCAAAACCCAACCTGGATGATGATGATTCCTCCATTTTCACCTCACAAACCCAACCTGGATGATGATTCCTCCATTTTCATCTCAAAACCCAACCTGGATGATGATGATTCCTCCATTTTCACCTCAAAACCCAACCAGGATGATGATTCCCGCCACTTTTACCTCAAACCCCAACCTGGATGATGATGATTCCCCCATCTCCACCTCAAAACCCAACCAGGATCATGATTTCCCAATTTTCTGGGTAAAAATAAAAATTCTCCACCAAAACCTTAGGAAAATGAAAATCCCTCCTCACCTGTGTCGTTCTCCAGCTCAAACCGGAGGTTCTCTGAGGGGAAAAAAAGGAGATTTTAGGTCCTTTTACACTCTGGACTCTTCCTCCAGCAACACCAAAACCCCACAGAGGAAATCCAAGGAAAATTTGCTGCTTTTTGAGCAAACTGAGCTTTTTCTTCTCCAGGAGCAGGTACTCAAACATAAAGAGTTGTCCCCAAAGGAGAAAAAAAAAAGCACAGCTTAAAAAAAAAAATTTAAAAATCACCTTTAAGTTGAATTTTAGGGGTTAAATAGAATTTTATCATCTTAGGTTGAATTTTGCCTTTTTGATCATTTTCAGTTGAATTTGATCATCTTTGGAGTTGCACTTAACCATCTCTTAAGTTGAATTTTGCCCTTTCAGTTGAACTTGATCATCTTTAAGTTGAATTTGAGCGTTTTAAGTTGAACTGGATCCCCTTCAGGTCAAACTTTGACTTTCAAAGTTGAATTTTACCTTTTCAGGGGAATTTTAACCTGAATTAAATGTAAGGGTGAAGGAAGCAGCCCCGTTTATTTCCAGTCTCACCCTTGAACTCCAGCAGAACTTCTTTCAGCACTGCACTCTTCTGAGAGAAGCTCTTGAGTTTCTTCTCCAGTTCTGTGAAGCCAACCTCAGGCTTGCAGAACATCCAGCTCTCAAAACTAAGAGGGAGGAAAAAAAAGGAAATTTTAGGGTCTTTTTCTGGGAAAAAAAACCCCACATAAAATCTCCAAACTTTAGAGGTTTGGTGTGGGATGATTCTTAAATAATTTAATTTTAAGAGCTCTGCTTCACTCACCTACTTCCAGCTGGGACAACACCCTGGGGAGAGAATGAGAAAAAGAAGAAATTATTCAATAAAAATCTCCTTTTTACCTCAGAACCTCCAAAATCCTCCCTGAAAGTGGCCCCACGGCTGAGGGGATCAGCTCTCAGCAGCTGTTTGCAGAGTTGGAATGACAGAAATGGCAAATTAATTTAGATTATTGGTTTAAAATGCTTTTTCTTCCTTTTTTGCATGGGTGGGGAAAAAGAAACACGCTGCTTTTTTAAGGAAATTCACTAAAAATTATGATTATCCCCAAGATTCCAAACCCAGGAAGGTTCAGGGCTTGCAGTGACAATCAAGTGACCCCAAACCAAAAATGTCTTTCTTAAGTTTTGGGTGTCAAGGACTGAAAAGGTTGATTTTCAGCCCAAAATTCAAGTTCCCGCCAAAAATTAACCCCGTGGGGAAAAAAAAGAAAAAAAATATCAATCCCCTTGAAAAAACAAATCAAATCCTCTAAAAAACCCCCAAAATAACCCCCTGGAAAAAACAAATCCAACCCTTGATGGGGTGGAAGTTGATGGAGCCTGCTTGCTCCTCAGCACCCCAAAAGTCCCCCAAAAATGGGTTTTTTCTCCCCAAACTGAAGCTGTGGGTGGGTGTGGGAGGCCTCACCTGCCCAGCTTGGTTCCCTGTCCCTTTTTCTCCTCCTTGCTGACTCAGCAGCTTGTCCAGGTGGGCGATCTCCTCACTGAGGTGGGACACACTCTCATCCCTCCTCCTGAGGATGTCCCGGTCCAGCTCTTCCAGACGGGAGAGCAGGAGCTGCTCCTTCTCCTCCAGGAATCCCCGGAGTTCCTTGCACTCAGCCACGATTTTCTGCCTTTCCACTTCTGTTTGTTTCTGGAAAGGAAATGAGATGGAATCTTGGTGTTCACCAAAAGGTTTTGGGGGTTTTTTGGGGTTTTTTTTTTGGGGGGGGGGATGAGGAACTCACCAGCAGCTCCTGGCTCTGCCGCTCCTTCTCCGCTTTGGCTTCTTCCCGGCTTTTCCTCAAGGAGCTCAGGTGTTCCTGAGGAACCTCCTGGAAAAGGAAGGGTGGAAGGAAGCTGGTTAGTTGGGATCCAAAAAAAAATACAAGATTTGGGGAGAATTCCCTCTGTTTTTGGTCAGAGTTTCACCAAATGGGGGGTTTTGAGGTGCTGGAAGACACCACAACCCCCACAAGCTGAGGGGAGGTTCCCTCACACACCTCGTGTCCTCCCTGCTCTCTTTTAACTTCAGGAATGCCAAAAAAAGGTCAAAAAGTTCCCAACCAAGCCCAAAAATATCCAAAAAAAAAAAAAAAGGGCAGGAAGAAAATCAAGACGCCCCCAAATCTGCCTGAAACGGCCTCAAATGGAGGGTCTGGTCACGTCCAGGTTGTTCAATGAACCCCACTTTTTTTAAACTACTTTTTTTAGAAGCAAACAACTTTTTAAAGAAGCACCTGCAGGATGGGCAAGGGATCAGACCCAGCCAGCACGGGTTTAGGAAGGGCAGATCCTGCCTGACCAACCTGATCTCCTTTTATGATCAGGTGACCCGTTTGGTGGATGAGGGGAAGGCGGTGGATGTGGTTTATCTGGATTTCAGCACAACCTTTGACACCGTCCCCCATAGCATCCTCCTGAAGAAGCTGTCAGCCCACAGGTTGGACAGGAGCACCCTGTGCTGGGTTAGGAACTGCTGGAACGGGCCCAGAGAGTGGTGCTGAACGGGGCTGCATCAAAATGGCGGCTGTGGTGTCCCCCAGGGATCAGTGTTGGGCCCAGTGCTGTTCAATGTCTTTAGTGATGATTTAGATGAGGGGATTGAGTCCATCATCAGCAAATTGGCAGATGACACCAAGCTGGGGGGGAGTGTGGACCAACTGGAAGGCAGGAGGGCTCTGCAGAGGGACCTGGACAGACTGGAGAGTTGGGATGATCCCAAGGGGATGAGGTTCAACATTCCAAGTGCCGGGTCCTGCACTTTGGCCACAACAACCCCATGGGGAGCTCCAGGCTGGGCACAGAGTGGCAGAAAGGGACCTGGGAGTCTGGATTGACAAGAAACTGAACATGAGCCAGCAGTGTGCCCAGGTGGCCAAGAAGGCCAATGGCATCCTGGGCTGGCTCAGGAACAGCGTGGCCAGCAGGTCCAGGGAAGGGATTCTGCCCCTGTGCTCAGCCCTGGTGAGGCCACAGCTTGAGTCCTGTGTCCAGTTCTGGGCCCCTCAGTTTAAGAAGGATATCAAGGTCCTGGAACAGGTCCAAAGGAGGGCAACCAGGCTGGTGAAGGGACTCGAGCACAGACCCTATGAGGAGAGGCTGAGAGAGCTGGGGGTGTTCAGCCTGGAGAAGAGGAGGCTCAGGAGAGACCTCATTGCTGTCTACAACTCCCTGAAAGGAGGTTGGAGAGTTGGGATGATCCCAACGGGATGAGGTTCAACATTCCAAGTGCCGGGTCCTGCACTTTGGCCACAACAACCCCATGGGGAGCTCCTGGCTGGGGACAGAGTGGCAGAAAGGGACCTGGGAGTCTGGATTGACAGGAAGGTGACCATGAGCCAGCAGTGTGCCCAGGTGGCCAAGAAGGCCAATGGCATCCTGGGCTGGCTCAGGAACAGCGTGGCCAGCAGGTCCAGGGAAGGGATTCTGCCCCTGTACTCAGCCCTGGTGAGGCCACAGCTTGAGTCCTGTGTCCAGTTCTGGGCCCCTCAGTTTAAGAAGGATGTAGAGGTCCTGGAACAGGTCCAAAGGAGGCAACTGGGCTGGTGAAGGGACTGGAGCACAGACCCTGTGAGGAGAGGCTGAGGGAGCTGGGGCTGTTCAGCCTGGAGAAGAGGAGGCTCAGGAGAGACCTCATTGCTGTCTACAACTCCCTGAAAGGAGGTTGGAGAGTTGGGATGATCCCAACGGGATGAGGTTCAACATTCCAAGTGCCGGGTCCTGCACTTTGGCCACAACAACCCCATGGGGAGCTCCAGGCTGGGCACAGAGTGGCAGAAAGGGACCTGGGAGTCTGGATTGCCAGGAAGCTGAAGAGGAGCCAGCAGTGTGCCCAGGTGGCCAAGAAGGCCAATGGCATCCTGGGCTGGCTCAGGAACAGCGTGGCCAGCAGGTCCAGGGAAGGGATTCTGCCCCTGTGCTCAGCTCTGGTGAGGCCACAGCTTGAGTCCTGTGTCCAGTTCTGGGCCCCTCAGTTTAAGAAGGATGTAGAGGTCCTGGAGCAGGTCCAAAGGAGGCAACCAGGCTGGTGAAGGGACTTGAGCACAGACCCTATGAGGAGAGGCTGAGGGAGCTGGGGCTGTTCAGCCTGAAGAAGAGGAGGCTCAGGGGAGACCTCATCACTCTCTACAACTCCCTGAAAGGAGGGTGTAGCGAGGTGGGAACTGGACTCTTTTCACAGACGACCTTCAACAAGACAAGAGGACACAGTCTTAAGTTGTGCCAGGGGAGGTTTAGGTTAGATATTAGAAAGAATTTCTTCACGGAGAGGGTGATCAGGCATTGGAATGGACTGCCCGGTGAGGTGGCAACTGCTCCGGTGGGTCAAGGGTTGGACTAGATGATCTCTGAGGTCCCTTCCAACCCGGCTAATTCTATGATTCTATGATTCTAAACCCTTTTTTTTTTTCAAAATAAAACAGGTATTTTAGAAAGAAATCAGTTTTTTCTCGAAATAAACCAAGTGTTTTTAGAAATAAACCTGACTTTTTAAGAAGTGAAGCAGGTTTTTTGGAGGAAATCAGGTTTTTCACAAATAAACCAGTTTTTTTTAGATAAAAACCCCTTTTTTAATAAGAAATAAACCCAAGATTTTGCTGCCATTACCCAAACACCCTCAGAAAAAAATGCAGAATTTAAGCCCTGGATTAAAAGATTGGGGAAAAAACAGGGGCAGAAGTTGCAAGAACTCCCCTCAAGGTGGATAAAAATCAGCTTAATGAGGGGAAAACCACCAAAAAAGCAACAACCTCAGTGGGGTTTGGTGGCAGCTGTGCCTAAAGATCCTAAAAGGACTTAAAAACCAGGCTAAAAACCTGAATTTTGGGGGTGGTGTTGAGGTTACAGAAGAGGGAGAGGACGGCAGCGGCGAATCGAGGCCGAAATTGGCTCTGGAAGCTTTGTGGTGGCTTTTGCTTGAGCAGCACTGATGGAATAATTAATAATTTGCCCTAATTAGTGACTAATTATCACAAGCCTTAATTGCAGGCGTTCAGAAGAGGGAAATCTTCCTCCTCAAAGCCACCTTCCTCCTCCTCCTCCTCCTCCTCCTCCAGCGGTCGCTGCGCAGTGAAGATCCTCGGGCCGGCATCTTGGGTGCTCCCTCCCTTCCCCCCCCTTAAATCTTTTAATTATTAATTACTAATTAATAATTCCAGCACAAAAACACCCCCTAAACAGAACAAGATGGGGGGGGGGGGGGGTCCTCCTCTTCCTCGCCGATCAGCTCCGTATCCGTTCTGCGTCACGTTCTCCAAATGCCCCCGGGGGGGGGGGTGGTTTCGTTTCATTAACTTTAATTAATTCCCTTTTATTTCAATTAATTAGCTTCTAATTGAGCTTATTTCCAGGGTTTCCAGGGGGAGAAACTCCCTCCTGAGGGGTTCCCCCCCCTCGTTTAACCCCAAATTGCACCTGCTGGTCATAACCCCCCCCCCCCAACCCCCTCCAAGTGTCTTTTTTTGCTCACAAAATGAAGATTTTTGGATTTTTTGGGCTGGTTTTGAACCCCCCCCCACCCCAAAGGTGACTCCAGCTCTCATACACCTCCCCCTCCCCCTCCTTCCAGTATCCTCCCAGTTGAAACCAGCTCCATTTCCCACCCCTTTATACCCTATGGGCTCAGCCCCCTCTTTAGGGGGTCCCCATTTTTGGGGGGGGGGCTTTGAGTCCCTTTTGCACCCCAAATTCTGCCCCATTGAGGGGGGTACTCAGTCCTTACTGCACCCCCTTAAAAAGGGGGGTCCCTACCCCCCCAAACTGGGGTCCTGCTCTATTTGACCCCCATTAAGGGGGGTTCTCACCTTAACACTCAGTCCTCACTGCACCCCCTTAAAAAGGGGGGTCCCTACCCCCCCCAAACTGGGGTCCTGGTCCATTTGACCCCTATTGAGGGGGCTGCTCACCCTTATACTCAGTCCTCATTGCACCCCATTAAAAACGGGGGTCCCTACACCCCCCAAACTGGGGTCCTGGTCTAGTTGACCCCCATTCTCACCTTTCTACTCAGTTCTCACTGCACCCCCTTAAAAACGGGGGTCCCTACCCCCCCAAACTGGGGTCCTGCTCTATTTGACCCCCATTCTCACCTTTCTACTCAGTCCCCACTGCACCCCCTTAAAACGGGGGTCCCTACACCCCCAAACTGGGGTCCTGCTCTATTTGACCCCCATTCTCACCTTTCTACTCAGTCCCCACTGCACCCCCTTAAAACGGGGGTCCCTACACCCCCAAACTGGGGTCCTGGTCTATTTGACCCCCATTCTCACCTTTCTACTCAGTCCTCACTGCACCCCATTAAAAACGGGAGTCTCTACCCCCCTAAACTGGGGTCCCTATTTGAGCCCCATTTAGGGGGGACCCCAAGCGCACCCCCTAAATAAGGGGGGGGTTTCCTTAACATCCCCGGCACTGACCTCTGCGGCGTGGGCAGCCTCCTCGGCGGGCAGCACGGTGTGGTTCCGGTGTTCCCGGGAAAGGTGACAAACGACGCAGACAGCACGGCGATCCTGAACGCAGTAAAGCCTCAAAGGTTCCCCGTGACGTGGACAACGCGGAGGCCCCGGAGGAACCGGTGGAGAAGCGGCGGGTAAAGGCGGAGCAGGAGCTGGAGGTCCCGGCGGTGGATCAGCAGGACCCGGGGGTAATCCCAACTGCCGAACGATGTGGACGATGTTCCCCAGAGAGCGGTTAGGGCGGAAGAGCCGTTGCGGTACCGGTTCCCGGCACTGAGGGCAGCAAAGGCGACGAGCCGAGTCCTCCCAGCATTGCGTTACGCAGGCGCGGCAGAAGTTATGCCCGCACTCGGCCACCAACACGGGGTCGTTGAAGTATTCCAAGCATACCGGGCACGTTAATTCATCCTGGAGGCTACGGGCAACGCTGCAAGGAGCCGGGGGAACGGTAGGAGGAGCCGGAGGTGCTTCCATCCCGGCCCGGTTGCTGCGGGAGCCCCCGCGTTACCGCTCCCTGCGTTACCGCTCCCTGCCCGACCCGCCGCCAGAATGACGGCCCGAGGGGCGTGGCCACGGAGCGGGGAGGGAGGGGGGGGAGAGCGGGGGCGTGGTCACGCAGGCGCAAAGAGCGCGATTGGTCGGGGCAGGGGGTGGAGGGGCGTGGTTATGTAAATGAATGGGGGGGAGTGGGCGTGGTTTCCCACGCGTGGGAAGCAAGGGGCGGGGCCTGGGGCTATAGGGGGGTTATAGGGGGGGCTATAGGGGGGCTATAAGTAACTGTAACTATAATGTCGGGGTCCTATGGGGTCCCTATAGGATTGGGGGGGTCCCTATAGGGTCCTAATAGGGTTGGGGGCTCCCTGTGGGATTGGGGAGGGGGTCCCTATAGGATTGGGGGGGTTCCTATAGGATTGGGGGACGTCTCTATAGGATTGGGGGATGTCCCTATACCTAATAGGATTAGGGGGAGTCCTTGTAGGACTGGGGGGGTCCATATAGGATTGGGGGACGTCCCTATAGGGTCCTAATAGGGTTGGGGGCTCCCTGTAGGATTGGGGGGGTCCCTATAGGGTCCTAATAGGGTTGGGGGCTCCCTGTAGGGTTGGGGAGGGGGTCCCTATAGGACTGGGGGGAAGTCCCAATAGGGTCCTAATAGGGTTGGGGGCTCCCTGTAGGGTTGGGGAGGGGGTCCCTATAGGGTTGGGTGGGGTCCCTATAGGATTGGGGGGGTCCCTATAGGGTCCTAATAGGGTTGGGGAGGGGGTCCCTATAGGGTCCTAATAGGGTTGGGGGCTCCCTGTGGGATTGGGGAGGGGGTCCCTATAGGATTGGGGGGGTCTCTATAGGATTGGGGGACGTCCCTATAGGACTGGGGAACGTCCCTATAGGGTCCTAATAGGATTAGGGGGAGTCCCTGTAGGACTGGGGGGGGTCCATATAGGATTGGGGGATGTCCCTATAGGGTCCTAATAGGGTTGGGGACTCCCTGTGGGGTTGGGGAGGGGTCCCTCTAGGGTTGGGTGGGGTCCCTATAGGATTGGGGGGGTCCCTATAGGATTGGGGGGGTCCCTATAGGGTCCTAATAGAGTTGGGGGCTCCCTATAGGATTGTGGGGGGTCCCTATAGGATCCTATTAGGATTAGGGGGGCTCCCTGTAGGACTGGGGGGCTCCCTATAGGATTGTGGGGGGTCCCTATAGGATCCTATTAGGATTAGGGGGGCTCCCTGTAGGACTGGGGGGCTCCCTATAGGATTGTGGGGGGTCCCTATGGAGTTCCTGTAGGACTGGGGGATCCCTATGGGGTTCCTATAGGATAGGGGGGGGGATGTTTCCTTAAAATCACTGTTTTTTGGGGGAAAAAGGACCCATTTTTGCCCTGGCTTTACTCACCTGTCCCCCAAACGCTGCGTTCGACTTAAAAGGAGCTTCCCAGGGACTTTATTTTTAAGTTTTCCTTCAAAAACCTCTATTTTCAGGGACGGTGAAAAAGCCAAGGGAGGGGATTCTGGTGAAAAAGAATAATATTTAAATTTAATATATACATTTTAATATAAAAACCCTTTGGTCGATTTCCCTCCCACGCAGGCTCCAACACCCCCATTTCTCTGGGGTTTTTTTTTCCTTTTTTTTTTCCATTTCTCTCACTCTCTCTGCTCTGGGGGAGGAAATATTTCCCGCAGAGCTCTCCGTGGGGTCGGGGAGGGCAGAAATTGGGGTAAAAAACCCTTAATTCGGGACTTTCACCTCAGAACTAAAGGGGGGGGGGGGGGTGAAGAGGGAAGAGGCTCCCGCTGGCAAAATGGCGGCTCCTGCCCTCTTCCAAAATGGCGGCCGCGGCTTCAGGCGCGGCGAGCGGGAAGATGGCGGCGGCCTTCCCGCCACTGCCCGCTTAAAATGGCCCCTGGGGAGGCGGTGGGTGAAGCCTTGGCGGCCATCTTGGGTGAGGGCAACCCGCCGGCGTTGCCAAGGCAACGGGAGGGCAAAACCCCCCTCAAAATGGCGGCTGTGGCGCAAAGAAGGGGACGGGGGACGGGGGACGGGGGGACGGGGGGGGGGGATTTCTGCGGCATCTCTGAGCCCTAAAACCCCTCACTGGGCTTTTAAACGTTTTGGAGAGATCCTCGCTACCCTCACATCATCACGTTGAGCCAAACGCCCTCTTTTTAGCCCCAAAACCAGCGCGGCAAGGGGGAAGGGTGTGTGTGTGTGTGTGTGTGTGTGTGTGTGGAATTACGCGACAAGTCAACCCGGCCCCTTCAGTCCTCACTCGCTCCCCCCAGTCCCCTCCCCTCAGCTCCGAATTCCAAGTTTTTAACCCCAAAATGCTCCCCCCGTCAATCTCATCACCTCTAAACCTCCGGCTCCGTCGCTTGTCTCGGCTTGGCAACCGAGGAGCTCCGCGGCTCTCCCTGAGGTAAAGGCATAGAGATGGCGGCGAAACCCCCCCAAAAAAACCCCTTTTCCCCACATATTCTAAGGTAAAACCAACCAACTCTAAACAATTCTTCTACTTTGCAAGGTAAATTTATTTTTTTTTTTTCTTTAAGTTTCCGCCCGCTGTGCCACCAGAGGGACCTGAGAGTCGCGCAGAGCTCTTCTCTCCCTCCTTTATTTTTATTTTTTTCCCCCCCCCCCCCTTTTTTATTTTAAATTCCTTCTTTTCCCCTTCTCCCCCCCTTGTTTTGTTTTTTTTTTTAATTTTATTTTAATACTCTGGAAATCAGAAGACACCGGGACCCCCCCCCCGTCCCCGTCCCCGTCCCCGTCCCCTTCCCTCGCATTGAACAAACCCCTCATTTTTGAGGGAAAAAAACCTCAAAAAAGGGGCTTTTAAAGGAAAAAAAAATCAAGGGGGGCTCTGCAGACAACACCCCCCGAAGCCGAAGACTGCAGGTAACGAGGAGGGTGCAGAGAGGGAAGTGAAAAATGGCTTTTTATTCTTTTTCCATTTCAAATCCATAGCTAGCAAAGCTAACACCAGAGGCAATATTGGCCCCCTAAGGAATGAGCTGGGAGCCCTGGTGACAGAGGATATAAAGAAGGCAGAGGTGCTGAACGCCTTCTTTGCCTCTGTCTTTACTCCTGCAGGGTTTCCGCGTGAGCCCCAGATTCGTTTAGCCCCAGAAGCAGTCGAGATAGATGAGGAGTTTGACATGGTGGTAGATGAGGATTGGGTTAGGGATCAGCTGAGTAATCTGGACATCCATAAGTCGATGGGTCCAGGTGGAATGCATCCAAGGGTGCTGAGGGAGCTGGCGGAGGTCATTGCTAGGCCACTCTCCATCATCTTCAGTAAGTCATGGGTAACAGGAGAGGTGCCTGAGGACTGGAGGATAGCAAATGTCACTCCAGTCTACAAGAAGGGCAAGAAGGAAGACCCGGGTAACTATAGACCGGTCAGCTGAGGAAGTGAAAAATGGCTTTTTATTCTTTTTCCATTTCAAATCCATAGCTAACAAAACTAACACCAGAGGCAATATTGGCCCCCTAAGGAATGAGCTGGGAGCCCTGGTGACAGAGGATATAAAGAAGGCAGAGGTGCTGAACGCCTTCTTTGCCTCTGTCTTTACTCCTGCAGGGTTTCCACGAGCCCCAGATTCATTTAGCCCCAGAAGCAGTCGAGATAGATGAGGAGTTTGACATAGTAGATGAGGATTGGGTTAGGGATCAGCTGAGTAATCTGGACATCCATAAGTCGATGGGTCCAGATGGAATGCATCCAAGGGTGCTGAGGGAGCTGGCGGAGGTCATTGCTTGGCCACTCTCCATCATCTTCAGTAAGTCATGGGTAACAGGAGAGGTGCCTGAGGACTGGAGGATAGCAAATGTCACTCCAGTCTACAAGAAGGGCAAGAAGGACAGACTGGAGAGTTGGGATGATCCCAATGGGATGAGGTTCAACAAGGCCAAGTGCCGGGTCCTGCACTTTGGCCACAACAACCCCATGCAGTGCTACAGGCTGGGGACAGAGTGGCTGGAGAGCAGCCAGGCAGAAAGGGACCTGGGAGTCTGGATTGCCAGGAAGCTGAAGAGGAGGCAGCAGTGTGCCCAGGTGGCCAAGAAGGCCAATGGCATCCTGGGCTGGATCAGAAACAGCGTGGCCAGCAGGTCCAGGGAAGGGATTCTGCCCCTGTGCTCAGCCCTGGTGAGGCCACAACTTGAGTCCTGTGTCCAGTTCTGGGCCCCTCAGTTTAAGAAGGATGTAGAGGTCCTGGAACAGGTCCAAAGGAGGCAACCGGGCTGGGGAAGGGACTCGAGCACAGACCCTATGAGAAGAGGCTGAGAGAGCTGGGGCTGTTCAGCCTGAAGAAGAGGAGGCTCAGGGGAGACCTCATTGCTGTCTACAACTCCCTGAAAGGAGGCTGTAGCGAGGTGGGAACTGGACTCTTTTCACAGACGACCTTCAACAAGACAAGAGGACACAGTCTTAAGTTGTGCCAGGGGAGGTTTAGGTTAGATATTAGAAAGAATTTCTTCACGGAGAGGGTGATCAGGCATTGGAATGGACTGCCCGGTGAGGTGGTAGATTCTCCATCCCTGGAGACATTTAATGTGGCACTCAGTGCCATGGTCTGGGAACTGCTCCGGTGGGTCAAGGGTTGGACTCGATGATCTCTGAGGTCCCTTCCAACCCGGCTAATTCTATGATTCTGTGATTCTATGATTCTATGATTCTATGATTCAGCAGCTCTGAGAGCTCTGCTGCGAGGGAAACTGAAAAACGACGGAAACGATGGAAAACTTGGGACAGGAGGTTTGGGGAAGGGGAAATACCCCACGGAGAAGCATCAGTGCATTGGGAATTCCACGAAATCTCTGTGGAAATTAAGTTTAGGGGAGGTTTTTCTCAGCAGGTCTCCGTGGGTTGGGTTTTGCCTCTTTTTTTTTTTTCCTCTTCCCTAAGGAATTCTGCCGCCTGCGGTTCCGTTTTTCTCCTTTCTGCTTCTTTCTGCCCCCTCAATTTGTTTTTAGGGAAACAAAACAAACAAAAAAAAGGGAAAATTGTTTAGTCAGCTCATCTCCTTCTTTCAGGGGGGGTTTTGGGGAGCACATGGAGCCCTACGTGGCGCTGGACCCGCGGCAGCGAGCGCTCTACCGCGACGTGATGCAGGAGAGCTACGAGGCACTGATGGCCCTGGGTGAGGAGAACCTGGGGGTGGAGGGGGGGGTTCACCTTGGGTTTTGGGGGGGGTCTTCCACTGACTTATGGGTTTTTTTTTTGTTTGTTTGTGGTTTTTTTTCCTCACAGAATTCCCCGTTTCTAAGCCCGATCTGGACCAACCCACAGCCCTGGATCTTCACGTGCCCGGGGACAACGCGGCCACCGGTGAGCTTCCAGTTGGAGATGTTTCTGCTGGAGGTGATTCCCTCGGAAGAGGTGGTTCCCTTGGAAGAGGTGGTTCCTCTCCTTTTCCTCCCACATCCCAAGCTGTCTCCTGCCTGCCTTGTGTCTCCTTCTCTCCTTCTGCCCCACAGACGACGGAGCAGGAGCAGAGCAGGAACCTCCTGGAGAAGCCGCCGTGAAAGAGCCCGAAGCGGTGAAACCCTCAGGTGAGGAAAATCCTTTGAGCCCCACGGAGCTGAGGGTTGGCAGGAACGGAGGAGAAGGGGCCACGACCCCCACCCAACCCCCCAACACCTGCGGCGAGTGCGGGAAGAGCTTCAGCCACAAATCAGCCCTGGTCAAACACCAGAAAATCCACAGCGGCGACCGCCCCTACCGCTGCCCCGACTGCGGCAAAACCTTCATCCAACGTTCTGACCTCACCATCCACCACCGGGTCCACACCGGGGAACGTCCCTACGCCTGCCCCGACTGCGGCCGCCGCTTCAGCGTCAGCTCCTCCCTCCTCACCCACCAACGGACCCACGGCCCCGCCGGCACGCAGCCCAACCGCTGCCCTCAGTGCGGCCGCGGCTTCGCCGATCCCGAAGCTTTGGACCGGCACCGGAAGAGCCACTCGGGTGGAAAACCCTTTGAGTGTGGGGTCTGTGGGAAAGCTTTCTCCTGGAACTCCCACCTGGAACGCCACCGACGCATCCACACCGGGGAGAAACCCTTCCGCTGCGCCCGCTGCGGTCGGGCCTTCGCCTGGAGCTCCCATCTTGAGCGGCACATGCGCACCCACGCTGCCGTCTCCGAGGAGGAGGAGGAGGAGGAAGGAGCTGAAGAAGAACCCCCACCACCCCCCCAAAAATGCACCAACTGTGGCAAACGCCTCAACCACCAGACAGACCCTCAACGTTTCCAGCACAAAGGGACCCAAACTCCCCTGCTTGGCGCCGAGCCCGCCGGCAGCTGCTCCCCGCCGCCATCTTCCCACTGCGAGCAACGCGGGGAATCTCTTGGCCAAAGCTCCGACCTCCTCCAACACCAACACCTCCACGCCGGCGAGCGGCCCTATGCCTGCCCGGCCTGCCACTTGGGTTGCTTCCGTTGGGGTTCAGCCTTGGCCAAGCACCAACGCGCCCACTCCCGGCAGCGAAACGCCAAAACGGCGCCGACCTCCACCCAAAATGGCAGCGTCGGCGTCGCCAAACCTTACCCGTGCGGGGCGTGCGGGAAGAGCTTCGGTTGGATCTCCCACTTGGAACGGCACCGCCGCATCCACACCGGGGAGAAACCCTTTGGCTGTGGGGACTGTGGGAAGAGCTTCGCCGTCAGCTCCCACCTGGAGCGGCACCGCCGCGTCCACACCGGCGAGAAACCCTTCGGCTGCGGGGACTGTGGCAAAACCTTCGCCGTCGGCTCCACGTTGCGCGCCCACCGCCGGACCCACGGCCTCCACCCCGCCCGGCCACACCTCTGCCCCGACTGCGGGAAGGGTTTCAGCTCCCCCACCAGCCTGGAAGGGCACCGGAGGCTCCACCGTGGGGAGAAACCTTTCCAGTGTGGCCTCTGTGGAAAAGGCTTCGCCTGGAGCTCCCACTACGACCGGCACCGCCTCAGCCACACCGGGGAAAAACCTTTCCCCTGCTCCCACTGCGGGAAACGCTTCAGACGCAGCTCCCACCGCAACCGCCACCAACGCGCCCACTCCCCAGGAGAAGCAGGAGGAGGAGGAGGAGGAGGAGGAGAGGGAGGAAGGCCAGAAAAACCTCCCCAACGTGGCAAAACCCTCGGTGCCGCCATGGCCGCTCCCCGGCGGCTCCGTGGTCCCATCCCTTGGTTGCCCACGGTTTGGTGGGAGGGTGAGGGGACGCCCGCCACCTCCCAACGTTGGCCTGAAGCCCCCAGCTCTGGTTCTCAGCCTCTGCCTTCCTCCTCTTCCTCCTCTTCATCCTTCTCCATCGCCCCCCGGGATTGGCCCAAGGCTCTGTTGCCCCCTGCCATGAGGTGGAGGCCTGGGGAGGGGGGGACCCAACCCAGCGATGCCGCTGCCCCCCAAGAGTCTTGGGCTTCCCTCCCACCCCCCAACTCCTGAGGGGGGGCTGCAAGGATGGGGCTCAAAGTCACTTCTGGGGACACCAAGATGGTGGTGGTGGGGGGCCTGGCTTGTCCCCCCTTCCTGTTGGAGGGCCAGGGGGTGAAGCAATGGTGGGGAGGGGGCTTGGGGGGTGAAGATCCCCAGAGGGACTTGGGGGAGAAGGGGGGGGAACCAGATGAGGGACAGTTTGGGGGCTTGGGGTGGATTTGGGGGGGTTTGGGGTGGATTTGGGGGGGTTTGGTGAGGATTTAGGGTGGGGGGAGGCATCTCTTCTCTCCCTAAACCTCATCCTCTGCCCCCGTGGTGATGAGGGGGGAAAGGTGGGGGGAGAGGAGGTGAAATCACTCCAGGACTTTCCCTTCCCCCCTTCCCATGGGAGGACCAAGAGTTGGGACTTGCTTCAGGCTGATGGTTCCTTGGTGGGACCTTCACCCCCCCCCTAAAAGAAAAGGTTCTGGGGGTCTTTTGGGATGAGCTGAGGGGGAGTTTGGGGAGGATTGGGGGGGATTCAGGTAATAAAGTAGAAATTCAGCAAGGAATGGTGGGGAGGGGGCTTGGGGGGTGAAGATCCCCAGAGGGATTTGGGGATTAAGGGGGGGGGAACCAGATGAGGGACAGTTTGGGGGTTTGGGGTGGATTTGGGGGGTTTTGGGTAAGGATTTAGGGTGGGGGGAAGCATCTCTTCTCCCTCTAAACCTCATCCTCTGCCCCCGTGGTGATGAGGGGGGAAAGGTGGGACCAAGAGTTGGGACTTGCTTCAGGCTGATGGTTCCTTGGTGGGACCTTCACCCCCCCCCCTAAAAGAAAAGGTTCTGGGGGTCTTTTGGGATGAGCTGAGGGGGAGTTTGGGGAGGATTGGGGGGGATTCAGGTAATAAAGTAGAAATTCAGCAAGGAAAAAAGGTGGGGAAGGGGCTTGGGGGGTGAAGATCCCCAGAGGGATTTGGGGGATAAGGGGGGGGAACCAGATGAGGGACAGTTTGGGAGTTTGGGGTGGATTTGGGGGGGTTTGGGGTGGATTTGGGCGGGTTTGGGGTGGATTTGGGGGGTTTTGGGTGAGGATTTAGGGTGGGGGGAAGCATCTCTTCTCCCTCTAAACCTCATCCTCTGCCCCCGTGGTGATGAGGGGGGAAAGGTGGGACCAAGAGTTGGGACTTGCTTCAGGCTGATGGTTCCTTGGTGGGACCTTCACCCCCCCCCTAAAAGAAAAGGTTCTGGGGGTCTTTTGGGATGAGCCGAGGGGGAGTTTGGGGAGGATTGGGGGGGATTCAGGTAATAAAGTAGAAATTCAGCAAGGAAAAAAAAAAAAAAACCCAAAAAAAGGAAAAAACCCACTCATGTCTCTGCCTGGTTTTGTCTTTGGAGAAGATGCTGAGGAGGATGCTGGGAAGAACCCCCAGAACCCAAGATTGGTGCTGAAGGAGAAGCAGACACGGGGTATGGGACCACCTCCCCCACCACCCCCCTTTTTATTCCACCCCTGTGACACCAAACTTTTGGCAGAAGAACCAGGGCTGTGTCACCCTCCTGCTCCTTCCTCCTTCAGGAGAATCCGCCAGCGTTTCCCTCAGGAAGAGGCTCCTCCTCCCAAAATGTCCCTTTCTGGAGGCTCCACTGGTGGGAGACATCAGGAGGGATCAGTGGATAAAGCCCAACCCAACGCCCTCCTCCAAGTGCCACCCTCTGTCCCCTGGTGTCCTTGGGCTGTCCCCAGCTGTTGAGATGATGGAGAAGGTCTTGGTCCTTCAAGGTTCCTCAACCCATCCCATCCATCATGATGATGGAGAAGGTCTTGGTCCTTCAAGGTTCCTCACTCCTTCCCATCCATCATGATGATGGAGAACTTGGTCCTTCCCATCTCTCTCAATCAATGATGGAGGTCTTGGTCCTTCAAGGTTCCTCACTCCTTCCCATCCATCGTGGTGATGGAGAACTTGGTCCTTCTGGTCTCTTGATGGAGAACTTGGTCCTTCAAGGTTCTTCACCCCTTCCCATCCACCATGATGTTGGAGAAGGTCTTGGCTTTCAAGGTTCCTCAACCCTTCCCATCCATCGTGATGATGGAGAACTTGTTCCTTCCCATCTCTCAATGGAGAAGTTGGTCCTTCAAGGTTCCTCAACCCATCATGATGGTGGAGAACTTGCTCCTTCCCATCCCTCATGAGGACGGAGGAGAAGTTGGTCCTCCAGGGTTCCTC
Source organism: Calypte anna (assembly GCF_003957555.1). NCBI lineage: Eukaryota > Metazoa > Chordata > Aves > Apodiformes > Trochilidae > Calypte > Calypte anna. The sequence goes on along the minus strand of NW_022045502.1, from coordinate 50,007 downwards.
ACCGCTGCAAGCTCTGGGTGACCTCAGCAGCTTCTCCCCCCTTCACCAACCCTTGCAGAGGGAGAGGAACCGGGGAGGGAGCAGTTTTGGGGAGGTGGCTCCGGCGATGTTTGGCGAGGTGAGAACTTTGGCTGAAGGCTTCGCCGCACTCGGGGCAACCGTAGGGTTTCTCCCCGGTGTGGACACGGCGGTGCCGCTCCAGGTGGGAGGCCCAGGCAAAGCCTTTCCCACACTCCTCACAGGCGTAACTTTTTTGGGCCCCGTGTCCCCTCCGGTGGGCGAGGAAGGGGGGAACCTCCCCGAAACGTTTCCCACAATCCCCACACTTGTAGGGCCGGTCGGGGGAGTGGGTCTTGCGGTGTTGGAGCAGATGAGCTTTTTGGGCAAAACGTTCCCCGCAGCTGCCACAGGGGAAGGGACGTTCCCCGGTGTGGACCCGGCGGTGCCGCTCCAAGTGGGAGGCCCAAACGAAGCCCTTCCCGCAGTCAACGCAACGATGGGCGCGCTCGCGGCGATGACCTCGCTGGTGACGCGCCAAGGCCGGCCCGGCTCGGAAGAGCTTCCCGCAATCCCCGCAACGCGACGCCTTCTTCCCAAGATGGCTCCTCCGGTGCCGAACCAAGTCAGAACTTTGGCAAAATGTCTTCCCGCACGCCGGGCAGCGGTGAGGTCGTTCTCCGCTGTGGCTCCGGCGATGTTTGGTGAGGTGAGAACCTTGGCTGAAGGCTTCGCCGCACTCGGGGCAACCGTAGGGTTTCTCTCCGGTGTGGACACGGCGATGGCGTTGGAGGTGGGAGGCCCAAACGAAGCTTTTCCCACAGTCTTGGCACTTGTGGGGTTTCTCGGCCGCGTGGCCTCGGCCGTGAGCCGCCAGCTCGGCCGCGCCGGCGAAGCGTTTGCCGCAATGGCCGCACTGGTGGGGTCGGTCGCTGGCGTGGGTCCGGCGGTGTTGGAGAAGGTGAGAACTTTGGCTGTAAGTTTCTCCACATTCCGGGCATCCGAAGGGACGTTCTCCAGTATGGACTCTCCGGTGCCGTTCTAGGTGGGAAGCCCAAGGGAAAGCTTTGCCACAATCGGGGCAACCAAACGGGCGTTGCCGTGGTGACCCTTTGGGGTTCGAGCCACCCGTGGCTTTGGTTGGGATCAACTTGGGATTTGGGGTGGGATTGGGAGTTTTGAGGACATCTTGAGGGGGTTGAGCTTTGTCCGGGCGTTTGGTTTTCCGGCGGTTGGAACCCAAAGGTTTTTCCTTCTCCGGGTGAGGGGGTGGTTGAGGTTCCAGTTCCTCCGTTCTTCCTCCCTCGGCTGCTTTGTCCCTCAGCATCCCCTTGGCTGCTGGAAAAATGGGGGAAAAAGGGAAAAAAATGGGAAAGGGGAAGGGGAAGGGGTTGGGGGGTTGGAAGTCGGAATTCCCGGGAAAGCTTCGGAAGGACGGAGACACAATGGGAGAGCTGGGCCCAGTTTGAACTGGGGATATGGGGGAGCTGGGCCCAGTTGGAACTGGGGATATGGGAAAGCTGGGCCCAGTTGGAACTGGGATATGGGAAAGATGGGCCCAGTTGGAACTGGGGATATGGGAAAGCTGGGCCCAGTTGGAACTGGGATATGGGAAAGCTGGGCCCAGTTGGAACTGGGATATGGGAAAGCTGGGCCCAGTTGGAACTGGGGATATGGGGGAGCTGGGCCCAGTTTGAGGTTGGAATGTATGGGGACCTGGTCCCAGTTTGAACTGGGAATATGAGGGAGTTGATCCCAGTTTGAGGTTGGAATGTGGGAAAGCTGGGCCCAGTTGGAACTCGGAATATGGGAAAGCTCGGCCCAGTTGGAACTGGGGATATGGGGGAGCTGGGCCCAGTTGGAACTGGGGATATGAGGGAGGTGATACCAGTTTGAGGTTGGAATGTAGGGGAGCTGATCCCAGTTTGAACTGGGAATATGGGGGAGCTGGGCCCAGTTGGAACTGGGAATATGGGGGAGCTGGTACCAGTTGGAACTGGGGATATGGGGGAGCTGGGCCCAGTTGGAACTGGGGATATGGGGGAGCTGATCCCATTTTGAACGGGGAATATGGGAGAGCTGGGCCCAGTTGGAACTGGGAATATGAGGGAGCTGATCCCATTTTGAACAGGGAATATGGGAGAGCTGGGCCCAGTTTGAACTGGGAATATGGGGGAGCTGATCCCAGTTTGAACTGGGGATATAAGAAGGAAATGGGATTTTTTGCCCCATTTTCTTACCCAGGGCCATCAGGGTTTCGTAGCTCTCCTGCATCACGTCCCGGTACAGAGCTTTCTGCCGAGGATCCAGCCCCACCCACGGCTCCATCCCAGGGGTAAAAACTCTGGAAAATTCAGATTTTTCCTTCCCTTTTTCCAGAAGTTCCCTGAGGGGCGAAAGGAAAAATGAAATTCCATTAAAACGAGGAAAAAAATCCCATTTTTTCCCTAAACCTGAAGGTTTGGGGTGGGGGGATGTGCCCTAAAATCCTATTTATCTCCCTGTTTTCCCATGGATCCCATCCCACCCTCCAGTTCCTCCCAGTTGGTGCCTTTGGGAGTCGCCAAACCTTCGGAATTTCTCCCCATTCCTTGGGATTTCCCGTTCAGGCTTCACCCTTGGCCTAAAAGAAGATTTTTCCCAGAAAAAGGGATAAAAAAGGAATCTTCTTAAGCTGAGACTTCAAGGATGAGGGAAAAGATCCCTAAAATTCCACCCTTTTCTTTGCTTTTCCCACTTTCCCAACGCCGCCGCGCGACGGAGGAATCGGAATCACTCCGGAAGCCCAAACCGGTATCCAGGGAAAAGGGGGGGGGAAAAACTAATTAAATAATAATTAAAAATGCTCCTTGGAAGCAACATTCTCCCAGATTCCTCTAAAGGGAACCCCAAAGCTTCCCCATTCCCAATCCCAACTCTTCCCGATGATCCCAAGACCCTTCCAGTAGGCGCCGCGTCGTTGTTTCCATCCGCTTGGGTTTTATCCCGTTTTTCCAGGTGGTTTCTCAACTCCTTGGCATGAACGTGGTGAAGATTTGGGGTAAAAGGAGGAAAAAAAGGGATAAAGGAAGGAAAAAAGTGGGATTGAATGTAGCGGGAGGAGCCCTTCTTGCTCCTAGAGCTGATCCTGAGGCCTCGGGGTTTAGCCCATTCCTGGACGATGTCCTAGAGCTGCTCCTGAGACCTCAGGGTTTAGCCCATTCCTGGACGATGTCCTAGAGCTGCTCCTGAGACCTCGGGGTTTAGCCCATTCCTGGATGATGTCCTAGAGCTGTTCCTGAGGCCTTGGGGTTTAGCCCATTCCTGGACGGTGTCCTAGAGCTGCTCCTGAGGCCTTGGGGTTTAGCCCATTCCTGGACAATGTCCTAGGGCTGCTCCTGAGACCTCAGGGTTTAGCCCATTCCTGGACGATGTCCTAGAGCTGCTCCTGAGACCTCAGGGTTTAGCCCATTCCTGGACGATGTCCTAGAGCTGCTCCTGAGACCTCGGGGTTTAGCCCATTCCTGGATGATGTCCTAGGGCTGCTCCTGAGACCTTGGGGTTTAGCCCATTCCTGGACGATGTCCTAGGGCTGTTTCTGAGACCTTGGGGTTTAGTCCATTCCTGGACGATGTCCTAGGGCTGTTCCTGAGGCCTCAGGGTTTAGCCCATTCCTGGACGATGTCCTAGAGCTGCTCCTGAGGCCTCGGGGTTTAGCCCATTCCTGGACGATGTCCTAGAGCTGCTCCTGAGACCTCGGGGTTTAGCCCATTCCTGGACAATGTCCTAGGGCTGTTCCTGAGACCTTGGGGTTTAGCCCATTCCTGGACGATGTCCTAGAGCTGCTCCTGAGGCCTTGGGGTTTAGCCCATTCCTGGACGATGTCCTAGGGCTGTTCCTGAGACCTTGGGGTTTAGCCCATTCCTGGACGATGTCCTAGGGCTGCTCCTGAGACCTCGGGGTTTAGCCCATTCCTGGACGATGTCCTAGAGCTGTTCCTGAGACCTTGGGGTTTAGCCCATTCCTGGATGATGTCCTAGAGCTGCTCCTGAGGCCTCGGGGTTTAGCCCATTCCTGGACGATGTCCTAGAGCTGCTCCTGAGACCTCGGGGTTTAGCCCATTCCTGGACGATGTCCTAGGGCTGCTCCTGAGACCTCGGGGTTTAGCCCATTCCTGGACGATGTCCTAGGGCTGTTCCTGAGGCCTCGGGATCTACCCCTTCTTGCCTGCTCCTGGGGCTCCTCGAGCTGTGGGCTTCTCCATCCTCACTGAAGAGTGAGAGCCCCCTCCGTGGGTCTCAGCTGCTCTCTTCTTGTCCCCCTGCTCCTGCACATGCTCAGGAGGGAGGCCAGGCACAGGTGAACCCACACCCACTCATCAATAACTCAGGGCACCTGGTCCTGTCTCACTACAATTGAAAGTGAGGGAAAAGGGGATGGGAAATGAGGGGAGGGGAAGGAAGGAATTGGTCGCTTTTCCCACCCGGAAAGAAAAGGCCCCAAAATCCTTGGGGTTTTCTTGGATTTCAGCACAAAATGGGTTAAATAAATTAAAAAAAATAAATAAATGTGGATGCTGAGGAAAAGAAGAAAAAGAAGGAAGAGAAGAATCTCCACTTACCACCCAAAAAGAACCCCAAGGAAAACCCAAATCCATGGAGGAAGAGAAAGGACCCGGAAATCGTGTCGGAAAAGAGAAAAGAACGGGGAATCAGCCCGAAATCCTGCCCAGGATTCTGGGAAGAAGGAGTTAACTCCTTCCTCTCCACCTCCAAGGAGGAGGCGGAGTTTCTGCAGCTTCCCCCATTCCCAGGAATCCTGGAAATGATCCCAAAGGAGAAGAAGGATTTCTGGGAATTCCTTGATGTTCTTCAAAGAGAAGAAGAGGCCCTCAGGATGGTGCTGGATGAGTAGAGAAGAACCCCAAGGAATCATTGGTGGACCCTGAGGTCATGGCTGAACCAAAACCGCATGGATTGACCCCAAAACACTGATGACATCACTTCCCTGGTGGTCTAGTGGTCAGGATTCGGCGCTCTCACCGCCGCGGCCCGGGTTCGATTCCCGGTCAGGGAAAGTTTTTTTTTGTTTTTTTTTTTTTTCTTCCTCCAACCCCAAACTTCTCAGTTTTAGCTCTGATGACACCAAAAAGAGTTGGTTTGGGGTTTTTTTTTTGGTTGGTTTGGGGATTTTTTGCCATAAATCCAACCTCCCCACCTTTAAGATCATCCAGTCCCAGCTTCTGGACTCCTTCCACCAGAAGGAGGTGCTGGAGGTACCTGGAGGGACTTTGGGGTCTTGGAGGTACCTGGAGGGACCTTGGGGACTTGGAGGAACCTCCTGGAGGTACCTGAAGGGACTTTGGGGTCTTGGAGGTACCTGAAGGAACTCAGGGACTTGGAGGAACCTCCTGGAGGTACCTGAAGGAACTCTGGGGTCTTGGAGGAACCTCCTGGAGGTACCTGAAGGGACTTTGGGGACTTGGAGGAACCTCCTGGAGGTACCTGAAGGGACTTTGGGGTCTTGGAGGAACCTCCTGGAGGTACCTGAAGGGACTTTGGGGACTTGGAGGAACCTCCTGGAGGTACCTGAAGGGACTTTGGGGTCTTGGAGGTACCTGAAGGGACTTCAGGCGCTTGGAGGGACCTCCTGCAAGTACCTGCAGGGACTTTGGGGTCTTGGAGGGGCCTCCTGGAGGTACCTGAAGTGACTTTGGGGTCTTGGAGGGACCCCCTGGAGGTGTGTGAAGGGTCTTTGGGGTCTTGGAGGTACCTGAAGGGGCTTTGGGGTCTTGGAGGGACCTCCTGCAAGTACCTGAAGGGACTTTGGGGTCTAAATCCAACCTCCCAGCTTCCATCCAGTCCCAGCTTCTGGACTCCTTCCACCAGAAGGAGGTGCTGGAGGTACCTGGAGGGACTTTGGGGTCTTGGAGGTAGCTGAAGGGACTTCAGGGACTTGGAGGAACCTCCTGGAGGGATCTGAAGTGACTTTGGGGTCTTGGAGGTACCTGAAGGGACTTTGGGGTCTTGGAGGTATCTGAAGGGAATTTGGGGTCTTGGAGGGACCCCCTGGAGGTGTGTGAAGGGTTTTTGGGGGCTTGGAGGTACCTGAAGGGACTTCAGGGACTTGGAGGAACCTCCTGGAGGTACCTGAAGAGACTTCAGGGACTTGGAGGAACCTTCTGGAGGTATCTGAAGGGACTTCAGGGACTTGGAGGTACCTGAAGGGACTTCAGGGAATTGGAGGAACCTCCTGGAGGTATCTGAAGGGACTTTTGGGTCTTGGAGGAACCTTCTGGAGGTACCTGAAGGGACTTTGGAGTCTTGGAGGTAGCTGAAGGGACTTCAAGGACTTGGAGGAACCTTCTGGAGGTATCTGAAGGGACTTTTGGGTCTTGGAGGAACCTTCTGGAGGTACCTGAAGGGACTTTGGAGTCTTGGAGGTAGCTGAAGGGACTTCAAGGACTTGGAGGAACCTTCTGGAGGTACCTGAAGGGGCTTTGGAGTCTTGGAGGTAGCTGAAGGGACTTCAAGGACTTGGAGGAACCTCCTGGAGGTACCTGCAGGGACTTTGGGGATTGGAAGGTGTTCTAAGGTCTCCCCAGAGCCTTCTCCAGGTTGAACACCCCTCCCCTAAGTCCCAACCAGGGCGCAGTGAAGGTCATTGGGGTCCCTCTTGACCAGGACCATCCCTGATGGTTGCCTGCAAGGTTTGAAACCTTCCATGACCTTCAAAGTCTCCTCAGGACTTTGTTAATTAATAACTTTGTTAATTAATCCTCCCAGCTACACCCTGGGGTTTTCCCTCCTGGTGTTTGACGTCCATGGCTCATTTGCATCTGCCCAAGGCCTCAGCTCCCACGTTCCATTCAGGGCCCTCCATCCAACCATCAGAGATGCAGTTGAGGGCCTACACCAACGTCTGGGGCTGGAGGACCAAACTATGGGCACTTCTTCCTCCCCTTTGTGCATTCATTGTTTCTTTCTCTTCTCTTCTCTTCTCTTCTCTTCTCTTCTCTTCTCTTCTCTTCTCTTCTCTTCTCTTCTCCTTCTCCTTCTCCTTCTCCTTCTCCTTCTCCTTCTCCTTCTCCTTCTCCTTCTCCTTCTCCTTCTCCTTCTCCTTCTTCTTCTTCTCCTCCTTCTTCTCCTTCATTCTCCTTCTTCTCCTTCTCCTCCCTCTCCTTTTCTCCTTCCCCTTCTCCTTCTTCTCCTCCTTCTTCTCCCTCTTCTCTTTTTTCTCCTTCTCCTTCTTCTCCCTCTCCTCCTTTTTCTCCTTCTTCTTCTTCTTCTCCTTCTCCTCCTTCTTCTCCTTCATTCTCCTCCTTCTCCTTCTCCTTCTCCTCCTTCTTCTCCTTCATTCTTCTCCTTCTCCTTCTCCTTCTTCTTCTCCCTCTCCCTCTCCTTTTCTCCTCCTTCTCCTCCTTCTCCTCCTTCTCCTCCTTCTCCTCCTTCATTCTCCTCCTTCTCCTTCTCCTTCTCCTTCTCCTTCTCCTTCTCCTTCTCCTTCTCCTTCTCCTTCTCCTTCTCCTTCTCCTTTTCCTTCTCCTTCTCCTTCTCCTTCTCCTTCTCCTTCTCCTTCTCCTTCTCCTTCTCCTTCTCCTTCTCCTCCTTCTCCTCCTTCTTCTCCTTCATTCTCCTTCATTCTCCTCCTCCTTCTCCTCCTTCTCCTTCTCCTCCTTCTTCTCCTTCATTCCCCTTCTTCTTTTCCCCTCTTCTCCTTTTTCTCCTCCTTCTCCTTCCCCCTCTCCCTCCATCCCACCCCTCACCAGCTGCCTCCCTTGGGTGGTGACCCCTCTCCATTGTCCTTCTGGGAAGCTTCGTGTCACCACGGGTGGGGAGAAGACAACGCCGTTTCCCGGCGTCTTCCAAGGAAGCAGCGGGAAGATGGGAGGAGCAACTTTGGAGGCTTTGTTCTCAGACAATCAACCCCTTTGTCATCTGGGAGATGATCTCCAAGCAACTTGTTCCAACATGTGTCCTAATCCTGGATGGATCAATCCCCATTGTTCTCCTAAAGCTTCTCCTGGCTCAGGAACACGTATCCCGGTGGCTTCTTCTTCTTCTTCTCCTTCTTCTTCGTGTCATCCCTCAATCTCTTCTCCAAGGTTGCTTCGCCCAAAAAAAAAACCAACAAAACCATGACACAGGGGTGCTTGGGGTGTCATCAAAGCAGAGGGAAAAAAAGCCACCAGGAAAACAGTGGTCATCACCAAATAAAAAAAAAAATCACACCCAAAACCAGGTTGTGCTCCAAGGGGAGGAGGAAGAGGATCTCCAGAGGTCCTGGATATGATCCAAAAGGATAAGGAGGACTTAGAGAAGTTCTGGATATGGTCCAAAGGGAGGAGAAGGGTCTCCAGGGGTCTTGGATATGATCCAAAAGGATAAGGAGGACTTAAAGAAGTTCTGGATGTGGCTCAAAGGGAGGAGGAGGATCTCCAGGGGTCTTGGATATGATCCAAAAGGATAAGGAGGATTCACAGAGGTCCTGGATATGATCCAAAGGGATAAGGAGGACTTACAGAAGTTCTGGATGTGGTCCCAAGGGATAAGGAGGACTTACAGAAGTTCTGGATGTGGTCCAAAGGGAGGAGAAGGGTCTCCAGGGGTCTTGGATATGATCCAAAAGGATGAGGAGGATTCACAGAAGTTCTGGATGTGGTCCAAAAGGAGGAGGAGGATCTCCAGAGGTCCTGGATATGATCCAAAGGGATAAGGAGGACTTACAGAAGTTCTGGATGTGGTCCCAAGGGATAAGGAGGACTTACAGAAGTTCTGGATGTGGTCCAAAGGGAGGAGAAGGGTCTCCAGGGGTCTTGGATATGATCCAAAAGGATGAGGAGGATTCACAGAAGTTCTGGATGTGGTCCAAAAGGAGGAGAAGGATCTCCAGAGGTCCTGGATATGATCCAAAAGGATAAGGAGGACTTAGAGAAGTTCTGCGTATGATCCCAAGGGATAAGGAGGACTTACAGAAGTTCTGGATGTGGCTCAAAGGGAGGAGGAGGATCTCCAGAGGTCCTGGATATGATCCAAAGGGATAAGGAGGATTTACAGAAGTTCTGGATGTGATCCCAAGGGATAAGGAGGACTTACAGAAGTTCTGGATGTGGTCCAAAGGGAGGAGGAGGATCTTCAGGGGTCTTGGATATGATCCAAAAGGATGAGGAGGACTTACAGAAGTTCTGGATGTGGCTCAAAAGGAGGAGGAGGATCTTCAGGGGTCCTGGATATGATCCAAAAGGATGAGGAGGACTTAAAGAAGTTCTGGATGTGGTCCAAAGGGAGGAGAAGGATCTCCAGAGGTCCTGGATATGATCCAAAAGGATAAGGAGGACTTACAGAAGTTCTGGATGTGGCTCAAAGGGAGGAGGAGGATCTCCAGAGGTCCTGGATACGATCCAAAAGGATAAGGAGGACTTACAGAAGTTCTTGATGTGGCTCAAAGGGAGGAGAAGGATCTCCAGAGGTCCTGGATATGATCCAAAAGGATAAGGAGGACTTACAGAAGTTCTGGATGTGGTCCAAAGGGAGGAGGAGGATCTTCAGGGGTTCTGGATACAATCCAAAGGGATAAGGAGGACTTACAAAAGTTCTGGATGTGATCCAAAGAGATAAGGAGGATCTACAAAGGGTTCTGGGTGTGGTCCAAAAGGGAGAAGGAGTATCCCAAGAAGTTTAGACCAAAAGGCAGGGAAGGTTTTTTTGGGTTTTTTTGTTTTTGTTTCTTTTGCTGAAAAATGAAACCTTTGTCCTTCTCAAGTGTTCCAGCTGACCCACACTGGTGGGTTCTTAAGTTCTCCAGAACTTAAAGCTCAAGAAAACTCATGCCATCCTTCAGTTCTTCTGAGAAGGGAGGTCCTGAGGGAAGTTCTCATGAGGAGCAAGGAGGAACCAACCCGTGGACACGAGCTGGATGCAGAGACTCAGGTCCTGATTTGGCTTTGATGGAGGGAAAAGCCCTGGAGTCAACCCCCTCAAGGAAGAGCTTTTGGATGGGTGGTGCCCCCAAGGTGGGGTTGAAGCATGATGGGACCTCCTTGGTCAGCCCAGCAGCAACACTGAGAACCTGGGGTGGGGGAGGACCACAAGATCTCCACCCTGGTGGAAAAAGACCTCCACACCCCATCAGTAAGGACATCCTTGGACAAGACCTGACACTTGGGGTGGTTTCTTCCATGAAGACACCACCCCAAAACCCCAGTGTCCTGCTCACAAATCCACCAGAAGACAGAGATCCCAGAGATGGAAAGGTTGAGGCCAGGGGTTATTGGTGGCTTCAGCAGTTCTCCAAACTTCAACTTTGAGGAGCTGGACTCAATGGTCCTGAAGTCCTTGAGATGATTTCTCACAGAATGGTTGGAAGGGACCTTCAAGACCATCAAGTCCCAACCCCCCTGCCATGGGGTGGAACCTCCCAGCAGCCCAGGTTGCTCCAAGCCCCATCCAACTTGGCCTTCAACACTTCAAGGAATGGGGCAGCCAGAGCTTTTGGGGACAACCTGGGCCATCCCAGGTCTTCTTTCCTCCAAAAAACCCAACTCTCTCAATCTATCTCCAGAGAAGGGCTACTCCAGCCCTTGGATCATCCCCCTGGCCTCCTCTGGCCTCATTTATGGTTTAAAAAACCCCAAAAAACCTCAACATTGTTGAGAGTTGGGTGGGAGAAATCCCGATGGTGAAGTTCTAGACAGGAGTTTGGGTGAAGGCACCAAAGGAGACCAAATCAAACCCCAAACTGGGCAATCCAGCAGATGAGTTGCACCTGGACGTTCCCGTTTTCCTCACCAAGGACATCTTGGATATTTGGAGGTCACCTGGGGATGCAGGTGGAACCTCAGGAGAATTAGAAGGGTTTAATGAGGCCCTTTGAGTAGGACAAGGAAATCCAAACCCCAAGCTTCATTTTTTTTTTTTTTTTCCACGCTGGGAAGTTCTCAGCCCTTCCAGGAGAAGGGTGGGGTCAAGTTCTTTATTGTCTTCTCTTAATGACACTTCTTCAAATTGGGCTTCCTGGCTGATGGCCAAAAGCTGTGAGTAAAGAAAGAAGAAGAAAAAAAACCCACCCACTTTTGTAGGAGAAGAAGAACAACAACATCCTAAATTGTGGGTTCCTCTTCTCCGGCCCAATTTGCATTCTACTGGGGTGCTCCCATTGGTTGGCCCCACCACATCGAGGTTGAGTTCCTTGTCTTGGTGTTTTTAGTTGGTTTTTTTTTTTTTTTCTGGAGGAAGGCAGGGTATAAAATGAGAGCAAAGCTCAGCAGAGGACACCTCCTCCTCCTGGAACGATGACAAAGATCGGTGAGTGACTCTCCCCTGAAGCTTCACCTCTCTTGGCTCTTGGGTTTTCTTCATCTTCAACCTTCAGGTCTCTTCTTTTCCACCCCTGTCCTCTCACCTGGTGCAACATCTGCCTCTGTGTCACCTCCTGGCAACGGAACTACAAAGCTCCTTTGGGGTTTTATTTTCTCATCATCTCCTGGTCATCTGAAGCTCCACTTGGCAGGGGTGGTGGGCGAGCAGATTTGGGTCTTTCCTAGTAAAAAAACCCCAAAAACCCAAAAAAAGGGGATTTGCCAGGAGAAAAATAACTCAGGTTCTGGTTTCTGAAGGATTTATTTTCTTGGAAGGAAACCAGGCAGCCTCGGGGGACAGGAAAAGAAAATGAAAGTCACTCTGGAGTTCATTTGGAGAGCAGAAATCCCCCCAAAAAAACCCCAAACCCAAAGTCAGGGTGGTTTCTCCTCAAACTTCCTTTTCCTGTGAAGTTATGAACACGTTGAGGTAGAAAGGGGTCTTCTGACTGGGTGGTTGTCCCAGAAATTAAATAATTCTTCTTAAAAAAGACAAACCAGAAGTTCCAGCCCCTGTTTTCATCTCCAAACCTCACAATGGCTCCACCTTGGCCGTCGCCTCCACCTCATCTCTCCACCTTGCTGCCTTCTCTTGTCTCCTCCTTCCACCCTTCTCAAAAAGGCCTCAAAAGTGTTGGGAATTCTTGGGAAAAGGGAAAAAACAAACCAAATGAACCCAAAAAACCCAAAGAACCCAACGAGTCCACCTTGGTTCTTGGGTAACGAGCATCGTTGGTGCCAGTTCTTGGTTGAGAAGCTTTGGGAGCTTGATCAAAGGTCATTCTGGGAGCCCACCAGGGCAGACCATGAGTATGAAAAAGCCTCAAAACACATAAAACCAATCTCCAGGCTTGATTGCTCCTGAGAAGGATCCCATTTGTTGACCCCACACGATGTCATGGGTTCCATCACGGCGCCGGGTGATCTGAAAGCAGACTTACCAAGGGACTTGGAGCCATTTTGTGTGGTCCCCACCCTCCTCGGCTTCCAGGAATGGAGTCGTGTGTTGATCATTGCCTCCTTTCCTTGTCTTCTCCTCCTCTTAGTCCTCTTCCAAGTCCTCTTGCTCGGAGGTCTCCTGAGTGCCAAGAGGTTCCCATGTTACCCTGAGTATTGCCTTCACGACCCAGACTACGAGGAGCTCCTGAAAATTGTCCAAGATGGGTTGGAACCTGCCACTCGTCCAGCCCACGTGGTCATCGTCGGGGCAGGGATCAGTGGGCTGACAGCAGCGAAGCTTCTCCAAGATGCTGGCCACAAGGTGAGAGGTTGTAGGAGATCCACCAGTGCTCTTGGGTCTCCTACACCAAAGAGAGAGCTCCCAGCATGGAGAAGAAGAAGGGGTGGGAGAAGGAAGGAAGAAAAGAAAAAATAAAAATTGGGTTTTCACAACCATGGGTGTGGGGTGAAAGGGTGGGGAAGTTCTTCAGATGTTCCTCAAACAAAGTCCAGCAGCATGGGTAAGAAGATGCCATCTTCTTTCTCTGTCCTTTAGGGGGTTTTGGGGTCAGGAATTGCTATGGATGCCCTGGGACACCCTTGGAGGTGGAGGTTGGGTTAGACCCCTCCAGCCTCAGGTTCTGGAGTTCTCCAACTCGTTGTACCCTCACAGCCCAGTTGGTGCCATCCTTGGCTGTAGACCAACCAACACAACTCTCAACACAACCTCCAAACCCTGCCTTAAAGCAGAAGGTTGTCTTGGGGGGGTGGGTCTCAAAACTTGTCTTGGACCATCCCAAAGGTGAAAGCCAAAATTCAAACCCATGAGCTTCCCAGAAGGCTTCAGAGAGGTGGAGGGACAGGTTGGTGCCTTCTCCTGGCTGTTATCCAAAGCCTTCCAGTCAAGAGAAGATCTGACCCAACACCAGGACCCTTCTCAGCCAAGAGGAGGTGTCCAAACGGGACACAGAAGTCAGGGAGGGAGAAACCTCCTTGGAGGTTGAAGGTTCTTGGCCAGTAGAGTGAGAGAGAAACCTCCTTGGAGGTTGAAGGTTCTCGGCCAGTAGAGTGGGAGGTTTGGATCTACAGATGCTTCAGTAGCCATCTTGTCCCACCACCCGGGCCGCGAATGCCGACGCCGCGCGTGCCCCTGGCCTGGGGTTTGTCGCTGAACCGATTCCTCGGGGAATTGTCTGAACCTCTGGCACCTCCCCCTTGGTTTGTAGGTGACTATCCTGGAGAGGAGCAACAGGGTGGGTGGGAGGATCATGACCTACCGGCCCGAGGGTCAGGATTGGTACGTGGAGCTGGGAGCCATGCGCCTGCCCAGCAAGCACAGGTGAGGCCCCGTCTTCTCCTTCTCCTTCTCCTTCTCCTTCTCCTTCTCCTTCTCCTTCTCCTTCTCCTTCTCCTTCTCCTTCTCCTTCTCCTTCTCCTTCTCCTTCTCCTTCTCCTTCTTCTCCTCCTCCTTCTCCTTCTTCTCCTTCTCCTTCTCCTTCTCCTTCTCCTTCTCCTTCTCCTTCTCCTTCTCCTTCTCCTTCTCCTTCTCCTTCTCCTTCTCCTTCTCCTTCTCCTTCTCCTTCTCCTTCTCCTCCTCCTCCTCCTCCTTCTCCTTCTCCTTCTCCTTCTCCTTCTCCTCCTCTTTCTCCTTCTTCTCCTTCTCCTTCTCCTTCTCCTTCTCCTTCTCCTTCTCCTTCTCCTTCTCCTTCTCCTTCTCCTCCTCTTTCTCCTTCTCCTTCTCCTCCTCCTCCTCCTCCTCCTCCTTCTCCTTCTCCTTCTCCTTCTCCTTCTCCTTCTCCTCCTCTTTCTCCTTCTCCTTCTCCTTCTCTTCATCTTTCTCCTTCTCCTCCTTCTCCTCCTTCTCCTCCTTCTCCTCCTTTTCTCCTTCTCCTCCTCCTTCTCCTTCTCCTTCTCCTTCTCCTTCTCCTTTTCTCCTTCTCCTTCTTCTCCTTCTTCTCCTCTTCTTCTTCTTCCTCTCAGCCGTGCTCATGCGAGGGACCATCTCCTGGTGAGGAACGGGGTCGGGGTGGAGCAGGAAGTTTGGGACACACACACAAAAAAACCCACAAAAAAACCCAAAAACAACAAACCCAAACCAGAAGATGACCTTGCTTTGAGTTGGGAGGGTGAGGGAGGAACTTCTCACCTCGGGGAGGTGTCCATGGATGGTGACCTCTCCTTTGGAAGTGATGACAGCAGAAGACAGATGGAGTTCTGTTGGGCACCCCAAGAGGGTGAAGTCAAAGAGGGCTCAGTCATCAGCTCCTGGGAGAGGCTCTAGGTGGGTCCCCAACCTCACCCTCTAGGTGGTTCCCCAACCTCACCCTCTAGGTGGGTCCCCAACCTCACCACATGCCAAGGGGAATGGTTGGAGCCGTGAGGAATCTTCTGCTCTTCCTCCTGAGGACATCCTTGTGCAAACAGCAGCTGGAGAGAGACCAGAAGCTGGAGAGGACCTTCCCCCAGAGCCCCATGGTTGCTCCACCACGTTGGGAGCAGACAGAACAACTTCAAGAAACCAAAAAAAATGGACAAATGTCTCTTGGGGCTTCTCGTGTCTTCTCGGGGGGGTGGGATTTGGGTTCTTTCAAGGATTTGTCCTCACGTGGTCTCTTGGTTTCCAGGCTGGTCCATGAATACATTCGTCAGTTTGGTCTGAAGCTCAACCCCTTCCTCCAGAACGACCCCAACACGTGGTACCTCGTGAGGGGCACTCGGGCCCGGACCAAGGACGTGGATCGGAACCCTGATGTCCTCAACTACCCCGTGAGGCCATCAGAGAAAGGCAAGAGTGCTACCCAGCTCTACAGAGAAACCCTGGGCAAGGTAGGTGGTCACCTTCCAGCAACCTTCTTCACCTTCTTCTTCATCCTCACCTTCTTCCTCATCTTCTCCTTCTCCATCTTCATCTTCTTCTCCATCTTCTTCTTCATCCTCACCCCCTTCATTTTCTTCTTCTCCATCTTCATCTTCTTCTTCATCTCCATTTTCTTCATCTCCATCTTCTTCTTCTCCATCTTCTTCTTCTCCATCTTCTTCTTCTCCATCTTCTTCTTCTCCATCTTCTTCTTCTCCATCTTTTTCTTCATCTTCTTCTTCAGCCTCTTCTTCTTCTTCTCCTTCTCCATCTTCATCTTCTTCTCCATCTTCTTCTTCATCTTCTTCTTCATCTCCATCTCCTTCTTCTCCATCTTTTTCTTCTTCTTCAGCCTCTTCTTCAGCTTTATCTTCTTCTTCTCCATTTTCATCTTCTTCATCTCCATCTTCTCCATCTTCACCTTCTTCTTCTTCTCCATCTTCTTCTTCATCCTCACCCCCTTCATTTTCTTCTTCTCCATCTTCATCTTCTTCTTCATCTCCATGTTCTTCTTCTTCTCCATCTTTTTCTTCATCTTCTTCTTCAGCCTCTTCTTCTTCTTCTCCTTCTCCATCTTCATCTCCTTCTCCATCTTCTTCTTCATCTTCTCCATCTTCATCCTCTTCTCCATCCTCTTCTTCTTCTTCTCCTTCTTCATCTTCATTTTCTTCTTCATCTCCATCTCCTTCTTCTCCATCTTTTTCTTCTTCTTCAGCCTCTTCTTCAGCTTCATCTTCTTCTTCTCCATTTTCATCTTCTTCATCTCCATCTTCTCCATCTTCACCTTCTTCTTCTTCATCTTCTTCTTCTCCATCTTCACCTTCTTCTTCATCTTCTTTTTCATCTCCATGTTCTTCTTCATCTCCATCTTCTTCTTCTCCATCTTTTTCTTCATCTTCTTCCTCATCTTCTTCTTCAAGAGACCTCTCAACAGGCTCTTGCCTCTGAGATGTTGTGGGCCCTCATCTGCATGATGGTCCACAGGAGGCCCCAAGCCCCTCTTGGGCCGAGGAAGGGCCCCAAAGGTTGTGGTGGGCCAGGGGAGGGCCCAAAGCCCTCAGGAATGTCTCAATGTGTCCTCTCCAGGCTTTCAAGACCTTCCAGGCAACAAACTGCAAGAAATTCCTGGCTGAATATGACTCCTACTCCATCAAGGTAAAGGTCTGGGTGTCAAGTTTAGGCCCTGGTGGTGGTGAAGGAAGGAGAGAGGGGAGGAGGAGCAAGGAGGAGGCAGCAGGACGTTGACTTTGGGCTCGAGGTGCCAACACCAGGCTCTGTGTCTTCTTCTGGGCTTCTCCAGGAGTATTTGATCAAAGTGGGAAACCTGAGCCGAGGAGCAGTTGAGATGATTGGTGACCTGATGAACGAGGACTCGGGGTTTTATTTGTCCTTCCTCGCCTCACTGTGGGACTTTGATGTCTTCTCTGACGAGAGGTAAGAACGGATCTCCTGGGTCAAACCCTGAGCTTCCACCCTGAAGAGGACATTTCCCTGGCATTTCAATGGCTGCCCAGGAATCCTGACTCAAAGGGCCACCAAGGGTTGGTAGCATCATGAAGAAGCCATTTTCCACTTCCTAAACCTCAAAGTCTTTCCTTCACTATCTTCATTTTCATCTTCTTCATCAACAACTTCTTCATCTTCATCTTCTTCATCAAAAACTTCTTCTTCTCCTTCTTTTCTCCTTCTTCTCCTCCTTCTTCTCCTCCTCCTCCTTCTTCTCCTCCTCCTCCTCCTTCTCCTCCTTCTCCTTCTTCTCCTTCTCCTCTTCTCCTCCTTCTCCTCCTCCTCCTCCTCCTTCTCCTCCTCCTCCTTCTCCTCCTTCTCCTTTTTCTCCTTCTCCTCTTCTTCTCCTTCTTCTCCTCCTCCTCTTCTTCTCCTTCTCCTTCTCCTCTTCTTCTCCTTCTTCTCCTCCTCCTCTTCTTCTCCTTCTTCTCCTCCTCCTCTTCTTCTTCTCCTCCTCCTCCTCTTCTACCTCCTTCTCCTTCTTCTCCTCCTCTTCTTCTTCTTCTCCTCCTCCTCCTCCTCCTCCTCCTCCTCCTCCTCCTCCTCCTCCTCCTCCTCCTCCTCCTCCTCCTCCTCCTCCTCCTCTTCTACCTCCTCCTCCTTCTTCTCCTCCTCCTCTTCTTCTTCTCCTCCTCCTCTTCTTATTCTTCTCCTTCTCCTCTTCTTCTTCTTCTCCTCCTCCTCTTCTTCTTCTCCTCCTCCTCCTCCATCTTTTTCATCATCTTCTTCATCTCCTTCATTCTTCTTCTTCCCCACCAGGCTTGAGGAAATCACGGGGGGCTTTGACCTCCTCCCCAAAGCCTTCCACAAAGCTCTGCCCAACGTCGTGCAGTTCAACCGCAAGGTGGAGAAAATCCTCACCAAAGGAAACAAAGTCCAAGTCTTCTACCAAGCTCCAGGAACTCCATCCCCAAGCAGCGTGACCGCCGATTATGTCCTGGTCA